>NC_057797.1:234655303-234672099 GCF_018294505.1 Triticum aestivum | reverse complement strand
CTATCGGTTTCCAACACACATCCATTCTTTCTCTCCATGTTTCGATCTCTAACTCTCTCAACTACACAACCCCCTTTTTCCACTTCGTTACGAAATGTATTTACCTCACACACCTGCCATTGCACCCCATGCCGAGCTCTCTCTCTCTCCCTCTCCCTCTCACCCTCTCGTGCTAAATACATGCATTGCCTATCTAGCCCCCCAAACTCTCATGCGCACGCACGCACGTTGTCTATCTAGGTCACTCCCTCGAGACTGTCTCACTCTTTCTTCCGCACGGCGGGCCACACTCTCTCAATCTCGCTCTCTTTATCTGAGTCTACCTTGTTTTCTTTCACACACAAATGATATATCTCCCCGTTCGGGCCTCGATCGACACACTCTATACTCTCTCACACAGATTGTCTATCTAGGTCAGTCCATCAAAGCCGCCCCCACTCTTTCGACCTCATGGCGGGCCATGCTCGCTCTCTCTCTCTCTCCGTCTCTCTCTCTCTCTCTCTCTCTCTCTCTTCTCTCTTTGTATGTCTCGATTGATCACGCTCTTTCTCAAACCAAAACGATATATCACCATGTTTGAGCCCAATTCGACTTATTCACATTGTATACTCTCTCATGCACATTGTCTATCTAGGTCACTCTTTCCAACCCATCTCACTCTTTCGATCGCACGACGACCCTATGTGATCGATTGACCTTGCTTCCTCCCACGCAAAAAATATATCTACACGCATGTGACTGGATCATCTCTCAAGCTCTATCTTACAGCCCTCACCCTTGCCAAAAGCTTAATCGGACAATATCTCTCTGGAGCATATATATATATATATTTGTTCCATGAATGTCGGACCACACTCACTTTGTCTCTCTATCTATATGTCTCTCGATTGACCTCACTTTCTCACGCCGTATCTTCCACACATTGAAGCTTCCTCTCCATCCCTCGCAAAGCCAAAGCTATTTACATTGCGAGGGGAACTCCAACCTTGGATCAATTTGTGTAGGCATTTATTCTGGTCGTTTTAGATTATATTTTTGTAGCATTCGGCCCACAACTACTCGAAACACCGTTGCAACCCCTGCAACTCCCCTAGTTGATTTCCCTCTGGCTCGGTCATCACTCTCTCGCACGTCCTTTCTCGCCTTCAACGTCGCACCATGGTATTATTGCAAAAAACTCGGTTGTTCTCTTTAATTATTATAAATAAGCTACAAAACTACACACCGATAGTCCACTTGGAATGGAACAAATTTGGACCCACAAATTGAAGTGCTACAAATTACACACCGAGGGGCCCACATGTCATGAAACAAATTTGGACCCATATACAAATTAAAAAATAAAGGACGAGGATCGAACATGCGACCAGGGCCTTCAAGCCGCACGTCAATAGGCAACATACGTAGAACAACAATGTTTGTTGTACCGCCCTTTGTTCACATAATCTTTTTATATTACCACAGCCTATTTAGTTGATAACATGTAATATTATTTTTAGTACTATTTGCCTTCATTTACTGGTGGGTTCCATGTGTGCTCTCTCTCTTTCTCCTCCCCTGCGTTTAGACGCACGGGCAAACATGAAGAACTCGCAGGCGATGTTGCCCTTGACCATATTTGGACGCATTCATAAGTTACGCAACCAGTTTCACGTGCTAGCAGTACTAGTCAGTGTGTACGTGCAATGCACGTTAATTTGGAAGTATATTAAGTGCATGCAGATATTAAGTTGGATATTATTTGCGTGTTATTATGTGATTAGCACTATTTTTGGCATGAAATTAACTGCATGCTAAACGTGTTGAGCGCTCGACATTGAAGCAGTCTAGGTTGTTGGATGACAAGGAATACATGTGGCTTGATGACGTTTTATATTTAATTTGATACGACTCTAGCAGAACATTCAATCGATCAAACCATAGATTTCGTTCAGTCTGACTCCAACTTTAAATTATACGATGATCGATCTAAAATAAACGGAAATGATAAACGTTTGGATTTTAAGCATGGCAATCCGAACGTTTTTCATGGCAAATTTAGATTATGTGGCGGCGGCGGGGGCGTCTTGCGGTGGGAAGCGGCTCCTCTGGCGTGCTCTGTGTGTCGTCGGGCCACTGACCGAAGGCGATGGCGGCGTCTTGCACCGTTGTTGGCGTACTCCTGGATGTTAGCCCTAGCTTCAGGGAAGCCCACAATGTTCTGGACTTCGGTCTCCAGGAGCGAGTCAACTGGCGGGAGGAGGCAACTGGCGTTGGTGCAATGAAGCGGTCGACGGCGGCCATCCATGCCGTTGAGGGGGGCACTGGCACCCGCGCGGGGACATGCGCTATCAACGGCGCGGCGGAGACATTCATGTGCACGGGCACCGGCACCGGCACGCACGTCAGTGCACGCGCAGGTGCATGCGCTGGCAGGTGCACGGGCACTGGCACGGGCGTGCGCATCAGTGCAGGCGCAGGCGCTGGTAGGTGCACGGGCGCGTGAAAGTCAACGGGGACCTCATGGAACCCCGTGGTATCAAGCTCGGCGACAATGTGTGGCTCCCATCCCATCAATGCCATGGGGATGGGCGTTGGCGCAGTCGGGGCGACGGGAGCCGAAACAGGAGCGGGGCAAGCGCGGCGTCTTCCCGCAAGACTAGTTCAAGCTCGTCCCAAAGTGCCTTATGTTCTTGAGACTCCGGCTAGGTGTCCTCCTCAAGAAACTGGAAGACTAAGGGCAGACCATCATGATGCGGCATGGCGTACGTTTAGGTCAGGCTAGTTGGAGGTAGATGACAGGAGAATCGGAGAGGAAGAGAGAAGATTGTAGCGATACCGGGTAGTGCGGGGTTGATTTTAAACTGCCGGCCGGCGACATTAAAAGTGGGAGCAGTTGGCACGAAGGTGGGCAGCGAAGCCTGGTCAAAGGGCTCGCCTCTCGGTCAGCCTGCACAGCGGTCTGCTTGCACGCATCCCTGTCAGTCGGTGCAGCGGTCTGCTTGCACGCCTTCCATCGACTCACACGCTTGCTCGGACGGCACCGGCCAATGAGAAGCGGGACTCGTGGCGGCACGTAAACGCCCATGATTTCAATAGTGAAAGCGTTCACCTTAACGTGACAGGTCTTTGTTCCAAAATACCTTGGCTCTTCATTTGTGCAACTTGTCATAAGCAGCTTGTCTCAAATTGAAGAAAAAAAATACGAAATAATATTTGTGCCATATCACGTGACCATGCTTAGTTTCAAGCATTTATGGTCATTTTTGGATTTTCTGAAATTTAAGATTCAGGATTCGAAACAATATGATAACCTGCATCATGCAATAAATTTTCAAGCCATACATCTGTCATGTTGTATTTCTTAAGAAATGATTTGGTGAAACGTTTTGCTTAGTTAGACTTCAGACAAGTTATATATGCAGAGCAAAAGGATAATCCCTCCACACTAGTGCATTGCCTGATATATTAACTCAAGTACTAGGCACGAACAAACGGGCTCAATTCTGTGCTCATCCTAGTGTAGTAGTAGTACTAGGCAATGCAGTTGACGGGTGTCCTTGGGGAGCGGCGACCGAGGGAATTGAACCGTGCTAGGCATGGTAGGTAACGTTCTCTAATTACTTTTTTTTGAACACAACATTGTCTAGTTACTAAAGCATCCCTCCGTTGTTCATCGGTAGTCATTATGGACTGGGGACATGAGGGGAATTTCCTAGGGTTGGAATTTTGGCTGCCAGATATTTCGACTCGAAACGCGGAGGCTTGACTGGTTGGGGTTGCCTAATGTGCGTACCAGGCACGCCACCAGAAGGACACGAGCCCGGTTTTTATTTTTTATTTTTTTAGGATCAACACGAGCCAAGGTCTGGCTGGTACGCCATTGGGTCCTACCATTCGAGAATATGAAAGGAACCTTTTAAGTTGCCGAACAAATCTATGTGTATTACAATGCCCATATTTTCCTTGCAAATACTAATCTCAATGTGGTAATTGATTTATGACGAGTTGTTGAATTAGAGTGAGTTTGTGATATAGTGATCTCAATGTGGATTTCACATTTCATGGTATCTCTACTGTGTTTTTCAATGCAAATTCAAATTTAAAAGATGAACAATATGGAGGTGAGAAAACTTTGTATGTATCAAGCATATGACCCCCCCCCCACACACACACAAAGACACCCACACACGAACACAAAAACAATCCAATAAGTATAGTGCATCTATTTTTCCGAACCATGCATGTATGACACGAATTCAAAAATACTCCTTCTGTTCCTAAATATTAGTCTTTTAGAGATTTCAACAAGCGACTACATACTGAGAAAAATGAGTGAATCTACACTCTAAAATATGTCTATATACATCCGTATGTGCCAGTCTACTTGAAATCTCTAAAAAGACTAATATTTAGGAACGAAGGGAGTAAAATGGAAGACATGCATGGTCCTCAATTCAATATTTAAAACGAACATGAAACTTAAACATGAATATTAAGTCTAGTACTACATTACATGTAAATGTTGTGTTTAATTAGGCGGAGCTATGGTTGGCGGGGGTCACCATCTCGACCTTAGATAAAATTGTGAAGCTCTGTTTAGGGTTGTTTAGAATATATTTGTCCCCACCCACCCAACCACCGATTGGTTGTGCACCCCCACCCCTCCTCCCCGGGATAATATCATGTGCCCCCATACCTTAGATGCTATATGCCGATACGAGTTGCTTGGAGCTTGTAGATCTGAGATATAGCAGCTCACATGATGTCTTAATATTTTTACAGGAAACCTTGATGAGTTTGATAATTGCACACAATTTGTACAAAAACTACTCAGATGCCCTTGGATCCCATATCCAACAACCTTGAAGCTCGTATCACTGTATCATCTAAGATGAAGGAGGACATCATATTCTCCTGTATGTAAGAATATCATGTGCTACCACACCTTAGATGCTTTGGTGATACAAGCTCTTTGGAGCCGTTGGATTTGTGACCCAATGCCTCCTCGGTGGTTTGAATGGTTTTTTTGTAGAAAAGCCCCCAAAGAGTTCGGCCATTGCTTACAAGCACAAAGACTGCTCAGATGCCATTGGATCTCAGATCAAACAACCTCGAAGCTCATATCACCATGCATCCAATCTGCGAGAGCACCTTATGTTTTCTCGCATGGGAGAATATGAGGTGCTCCCGCACCATAGATTCTATGGTGATATGAGTTCACGGAGATCTAACGGCCCACAGTAGGAGGTTTGAATGTTTTGCAATATACGACAGAGAGTTTGGGAATTGCTCAGAAAGTACAAGTACTACACATGTGCCATCTGATCACTGATCATATGACCTAGATGCTCATATCACCGTAGCGGGTAATTAAGCTATGAGGAGCACCTAATATGAGCAACAGGGAGCCGTTGGATCCAAGATGCAGTAGCACACACGAGGCCTGGATGTTTTATTTGCAAAAAAACCTTTGGAGAGTTTGGAAATTGCACATAATTACAAAGACTACTCCCAAGCCATTGGATCTCACTTCCAACAGTGTACAAACTCATATCACGATAGCATCTAAGCTGCGGGGTGGATGTGATATTCTATGCCGCTGTCATTTTTGTTCGTAAACTTGCAAAATACGTGTAACTTGTGCCGTTACTTGTCTAATCGTTCAAAGTGTTTGTTCAAAAAAACCATCCTACACTTAAATATCGGAACAACACACGGCGGTCCCACTTGTCATTAATCAAATTTGGACCTAAAACTAACAAATCTGAAAGACGAGATTCGAACTGGCAACCTGGACTATAAAGCGTAAGTCGATAGCCTGAAACAACAACGGTTGTTGGCTTTGTCCCATAACTTGATTTTATACAGTATTACGTTGAGTAGAGTAGAGGGAGTGCCTCGTCTACACGTGCATGAACATTGACTCACTTACTGGTGGGTCCCAGGTCTGCGATCTCTCTCTTCTCTCCATCGTCTAACCTTTGCACGGGCACACACGAAGAGCGGCGCTAGCTTGCCGTGGTGTTATTACAACTAAAAAAATCTTGGAAAATAGAAGAATCGCCTAGAACAAGAGACGTTGTTGCTGCTCGAGACAGAGCTAACCACACCTATCCTCCATACCATGTTAGCATGATGAAGCTGTGTGGCTAATGGGGTGTTTTCGACCGACTGGCTGGCTCCCGAGGTCGAACCATAGGTACTACGTCTGATACAGTAAATTTTTACACGCACATTTTTCCTCCATGCCGAGACATGGCACACCCTACCGCACGGTTTCGGGGTCCTCCCGCGTGGTGCACGCATATATTCTTCTTGATGTGGGACGCCCTACCGCGCGTTTTCGCCAAAGCAAGTAAATAAATGAGTCGTCAAATCACGAAAGACCACTTTTCCCGCCGAGTACATTAGTGAAGCACGGTGGCTAGCTAGTTGGGCTAGTTCGATCGATTAGCTAGGCCGCCGCCACATTTGTTTTTCACCCCTTTTTTATCTACTTGCCAGCAGGTAAATTTAAACATCCACCGCGGCGTTGCTCTGGTGTTTGAGTGCGGCAGGATTTTTAATTTTTTGATTGACGGGAGCAAGCGCGGCAGGATTTTTAATTTTTTCATTGACGGGAGCAGGCGGGGGAGCAATTAGTCACGATGACTCCGCCTGTAAAACCCACTGCTCCCTGATGTGAGAAGTCGTCGACTGGTGTTTTACCATGCTGAAAACCAAAAGATTCCCCGCTCCTCGGCTGGCTCCCTCCGCCTTCCCATAGATTGCATTGCCTTTCAGCCGTTTCGCCCCCTACATCACCAACGTCGTGCGCCTCGAGAAGCAGAAGGAGTTCAGTGGTGTTTAGGCGCCCTCTGCATGGGCATGTCCATGTCTCGGTGCAACATGACCGTTGGATCAAACTCAGATGGTGCAGATCAGTCACTGTAGCACAAAGCGTGTGGGTGTGTTTGGTTGCATTCTCATCTCAATATAGTGTGTAAGTCACCTTACGAAAACCAAATAATCCCAAAACACTTAGGCACGGTACATTAACTCCCTTCCCGTTTCTTGTTTTGTGATATATCAACCAATAAGAGACGTGGGTCGTGCATGCTTTCAATGACTTGAGACTAATAAACATGACATGCAGTGGTTAGTTCATTGCATGCAATGCTATTAGTTAGCAAAAAGATATTAAGTTTTCTCGTTATCCTCTCTGCCTTGGTCGCAGTGCACAACGTAAGATGACTTACACACCTAGACGGAGTAGTTGTTTCCTCTTCGTATATTTGTGTTAACCTACTAGTGTGGACTCATGCACCCTTCATGCACTCTGCCAAACACCCAAAAGTGGATCGAGAAGGGAACTTTTGCTCCCATCCCGTGCACCCTTCATACACCCTGCCTAACACTATTCGTGCTTCATATGGTTCATGTTTCGTGGAGTACTGTAGCACCGTACTCTCCGTGCGTTGTAGACCTAGTTCTGTTAACATTGATCTCACCATTCATTCTCGACCGGACAGTCGAGAAAGCGGTACTATTTTACTACATTAATGTTCATATAGTTGACATGCACACAACATCATTTGTTGTCATCATACCTTACTACACTAGCAACAAGATTATGTAGTACTGACGTTTGAACCACTGCACATGCCTAGTAGTAGGAGCACTGTGTATGTTCAAGTGGCTGCCGTGTTTCGCACTCCTCTATCGTAAGAGTGGAAACACTTGCTGTAATCATTTTATTTCTTTAGAAAAATAGTGGACACATTCTACCATGCGGATCCTCCTCCAGCCAAGCACTAAATTACTCACTTTCGCCGACGTGTGGGACAGCCAGCATCGGGGTCCACCAGTGATTCACTAAATTAATCCGTAGTAGAGTGACGGTAGACTACCCCGATCGAAGCGCCACAGTAATGCCCAATGAGCCGTCAAATCACAAAACCCCCTCCTTTCTAGCAGTAAGTTAGACGGACGAAGCAACCATCATTTCACTCTTCTCTCTCAGCTTCCTATCTACCCAACCCTCGCTTCTCCCTCATTTTGTTCCTCATTTCTTCAAAAAAAAACCAACCTGCTTCTACCATTGTTCTTCTCTCCCAAAGAAGGAAACGTGAGCCAATCAATGGTGTTGATTCTGGCCAAGGCCCGGTCTTGCAACCCCGAGACTGATCCTATAACTCCCTCTCTTTTCTTCTTTTCGGTTTGTGACTATGGTTTCTTTTCTTTTATTTCTATTTAACAGTTTCTGGATGGACGGTGGAGCACCGGCCGAAGTGATGTCTATGGTTCCAACCAAAACTGTCGAGGCTCATGGTACGAAGAAGCGCAAGCACCCCGCCGAGACTACCGAAGACAAGCTCAAAGCCATCGCCCTGTCCAAGCCCCCCTCTCTGGGATCCCTCATTAAGCAAGTCTAGGTAATATCTCTTCTTGACGATCTTTTTCTCGATCTTGATCGTGTTTTTTCAGCTACCACGCAGTACTAGTACTAGTAGTACAACTTTCTGGGTGATCTTGCATGTGATTTTTGTGTGCCAAATGACAGTTCTAAATTCCTCTTTTGACCAAAACATGCGAGAGGTTGACACTGATTTCTTATAGATTACTTTCAACTACTCCCTCTGTCCCAAATTTCTTGTCTTAGATATGTCTAGATACGGATGTATCTAAAATGTGACTTGATACATCTGTATCTAGACAAATCTAAGACAAAATTTTTGGGACAGAGGGAGTACTTTATGAACATCAATGCTACCTTTTAAGAGGGTATATTTGCCTTAGTAACTTGTGTTATGGATATTGCAAGTAATCCCTCTGCTCTCATGCCTTTGAAGACATGTTCTAGTGTCTTTGTTCACTCATTTTTGTGTGTATATGTAGTCATATATGGAGTATAATATCGAAAATCATCTTATATTTCTGAACGGAGGTAGTAATAAAATATGGTTTCTGTTTGAATTAGAACCAGGTCCGCGGTGGAGATGAAGTTCTCAAAGTCATGCCATGTGAACTAGAAGACCTGAGGATGAGTTCTACTGCTAAACTATCCAGCTGATGTGTCCTTGTCTCCACGTGTCCTGAACTAGTGTTTTCCTGTAGCATTGTTGTCAGGCGTGTTCTCGAGGCTGTACTTGACCACAACAATTTCCTGGTTGTGCCTTCGATTACGAAGGGTGTGGTTCTTGTAAAGCTTCCCAACAAATCTGATGCGGCCTATCTTCATGACCATGTTTATGAGTGGAAAGACCATTCTATTAGGTTCTCCAAGGTTGACAAGATAGTGATGGTGCATGTAGACATCTCTAACGAAGTCCATGGCCTAGTCAGTTATGCGGGGTTCGTCCCGTAGGTCGGTGGCAAGAAATAGTCTGCAGAGTTTAATTAGTGCAACTTTTCTTGTCTGTAGTAAGTACTATTGTTCGGTACTTGATTTGTGTTTGTGAACCATGTATTGTTTATTAGTACTGCCACTTTTGGTGTGTGGTTAGTCCTGAGAACGGTCTATGTTAATGTATGTCCACTCAATTCAGTCTGTATATTTTGAAGTATCCAGATCATCTTTTTTGTGAGGGTGGTTTATCAACTATGGTTACACTCCAATATTTGTATGCGTTGCAGGGTTTATCGCACCCACCAGGATTTCCAGTCCCATGGATGTTTGGTCCATACAATTTGTCACGACCTTTGGACTGTCCTGCTTGTGGAAGTAGGCGGGGCCCCTGCATGCCACCCGTAGTTGGACGATCAATCTTCTGTTTAGTACTTCAACATAGTGATTTCATGGTAAGGATTCACTGGTGTCACATCAAGTAAATCTTATTGATTTACTCTCCAAATCTTATTGATTTAATGTCATGTTTTCTTTCTTTTCCTGCAATTTTATGATGCAGGTTTTTCCATGTGACATTCATCACAGAATAAACCGTTTGGTTTGCTCTACGATGGCTATTTTTGCAGGTTTCACTTCTTATGTCGTGTCAGTAACAAAGGCACTGTCCATCACTTATATTACTGGAAAAAATTGGATCAGTCTGTTGTCTGAGTACAAGCTGAATCCCTATGATGAACTGCAGTTTGGTTTAACAAAAACGCCACAATTAGTCCTTCTCGCGTTTAAAAGAAATGATGAAAAAAACTGGATCATGGTCACAAAGCCTAGTCAAGTTAGAAAGCTGATCATAGCAGACCAGACACGATTGCCGCTATCTCGCACATCAGTACCACCTTCAGCAACGGATCGAGCACCGGCAGTTGCTCTAGCACTGACAGCGGCGGCAGCTCAGTCTGATCCAGCTGAGGATTGGGCACTGACCGCATGAGCGGATCAGGCTGATCTACCGGAGGATCGGGCATCGACACCGGCACCTGCTCCGACACCGGCTCTACAAGGAGCACCTTCTCCGGTAGCAGCAGTGGCTTCGGCACCTGCACCAACACTTGCACTTGCATCTGCTCCAGCCCGTGCAGCGGCAACTGAACGAGCAGTTGCACCGGCAACAGACTGGGATGCAGTTCGCACTTCATATACGTAAGTCCTTACAAAAACCGACATGTCCACCTTCTTGGTAAGCATTGGCCGCCCAAGTGTTTCGTTCTTTTTTATTTCCATGTTGTTTCGCATGATTCACTGTGTTGATCTAACTGTTTGGGTATGTCTTCTTGTTTGCAAATAGAGAATTCCTAGAGCAACGAGGGAGTCATTCAACAATCTGGGCGACAGCGGCCAAGTTTCTCTTACCATGCGCAGCCTTGGTGTGAATGAACCTGCTCAATATACCGTAAGTATAAAGTATGGTCACATGATGATTGATGCTAAAGTATGGTCAAGGTTCAAATCTAAATCATATCTTGCGGTAGGGGATGATGTCAAAATCGAACTTTCTCGGCAAGGAGAGCTGGTCCAAATCAACTTTGAAATTCTTCAGTACTGCCGAACTGATCTATCCGCCGAGAGATTTTGATATAATACTCTGGCATGGTGAAACAAGTGTCTTGTGTGTATAAGTAATATGACAGTATCATTGATAGAATTGCAACTCTGATTGCTGGTTAGGAACTGTCGTTTGATTTCATTCCAACAGCTTCTGTGATTTATTCAATTTTGTGTATTCGCCTTGCGACAGCATCTAAAACCGGCGTCGTACCGACCGCTTGCAATATGAGAAGCGCTGAGGTAGAACACATGGGCCCCAAAACATGCAGGCCCACCGGCCTATGTCCCAATGTCCAAAACCGTGAGCCTGTCTGAGTATTTCTCAGCTGAACCCCCATAATGCCCGTGCGTTGCACGTAACATCAAGATGCATTTGTATGCGTATTTTATCTTGTGAGAGAAAAGGATGAACGAGGGAAGGCATTATTTGCAAATGCGGAGAGGTGTGTGGGTACCTTTTTGCAAAATTGCCATAGTTTCCTTCCTATCCGTCAGATATAAATCGGACGGCCTATATTGCAGGATGACAGGCACACCATCATCACCAACTCATCTATATCATGTTAATAAAACTATGTTTTTATAATTATATATGTTATATATATTCCCCTTGATTTTTCTTATGTATAAAGTTGTGATATAAAAGATCTTTATATTTCTTTACAGAGGGAATATCTCTCTGTCAAAAATATATTTATGTGTAATAACTAGTTACTCCTGTCTTTCTACTTCCTTGCGCTGATATGTGGGGCATCCAGCAACGGGGTCCACATGCCATATGCACCAAATTAGAGTGTACAACTACACGGTAGACACACCCCGGTCGTAGCGCCGCATTAATGCCCAATGAGCCGTCAAATCACAAAAAAGACCACCTTTCTAGCTTTAGCAGTAAGCTGGACGGACGAAGCAGCATTATTTCACTCGGCCTGAATCCCTTCTCCCTCGTCTGCTTGTTCAGAGAAAACCCCTGCTCGGCGATTGCATAGGGTTTTTTCATGGAGAACCTGGTACGGATTCTTCATCCATCCCCGATAAATCCAAGTCCCTTGGTCGCAGGTACTCCTAGGATGGCAGCCTCCACCGTTGATGCATTTTTCTTCCTACTGAATCTAGTGTGTTTCATTTGCATTGCCCAAAGTGCGAGGACCCTACAGGTTTCTGTGCCCTTGGCGAGATGCCACACTTGTTCCTTCTCATCCCAACATAGGATTTTAAAATGCGCACAGTATGTTCCTACAATCCTCTTTTCTATCCGGGAGGGTGGGTTTTTTTGAACATGATGTCGACTAATTTGGGAATTTGGATTGCTATATTTGGATAAAAGGTACTAGTACCATGGTCAACACTTACATGAAGGAGGAAAGTATTTCTAGATTTGTATATAGGGAATACATTGTGTTCTCATATTATTTTTCCTACAGTGCATTCCTTGCTCTGCCAAAACACATGTACTCAAGATGCTCGGCCTTGCCATAACTGAATACACCAGTTTAATGGTAATAGTGAAGACTAGCCATGGATATAAGTTTCTAGTTGGGTTCATGAACCAAGAAGGTCGCTGCTTTTTTTATGGCCGAACTTGGATAAACTTCCTCAAGTGTTACGGACTGAAAGTTGGCGCACGAATGTTGATGGAAATAGCAGAACATGGTCTCATCTTCACTGCAATCTTCCACCCCAATGTCGTTCCAATTTTTCATCCATGTTAGTTTTGTATCTGGTTCTTGCTAGTTGCCTCGATTACTTCTTAATCCACCTATTCTGTCTAACTGATCACAATTTAACTTTAGAAGTAGCAACGAATCTCTCACGAAGATGCTACTTCTAACTAATATTTTCTTATAATTGGTGGCACGTATAGGTTTTTTTAGAGTTAAGTAGGCTGCTCGTTTGTTATTCTGTAACAACTCGTCTGTTACTGATGGCACTAAAGTTGACTGGGACGACATCCACAAGTTCCTACACTTTATTGATCGTCTTGAGGTCCTTGTGGGGCGTTTCAATGGTGGAAGAGCACGTGGGATATGTGTGCCACTACTGCACTTGTTGAACAGGTCCAACTGTGTCGAGAAACGTATGGTACGAGCTATTTTCTGTTATATATGTTGTTCATAAACTATTGCTTATACACAGTTTTACAGTTGTGATCTTCTTGAAACAGAAACTGCCCAGTTCTATTGTTCCTATACAGATGCCTGACCATGGTCGGGTCAGACTTGCGCTCGGTCACAACATGATGTTTATGCGACCTACTCCATTCCCCTTGGAGGTGAAAAGATACTTATTCATGGGTGGTCTCAATAATGAAGGCCCGTCCATCTTGGAGAATTGGTCAGAAGATTATGTTCCTGCTTTTCCATGGATCTAAAGCGACTATCCTGTTTATTGACCACATTGCGAGATGAAGCCGCTTTCAGAAGGTTGTGGATACGCGGGGTGGCGCCTGGGCCTTGTCCTGGGGCTTGGCAGCCTCACCCTTGGTTAACTGTATGCAAAGTAGCACTGTTCGAGGCATGCCTTGTACGGTTGAACCTGTATAAGTACTCATAATGCTTTCAGCTATGGTTGTTAAGTGCCCGTACTGGTTTCAGTTAAGGTTTTTAAGTACTCATGCTGCTTTTACAGTATGTCGTGTTTCTTCAGTCCTCTCTTCCTCCAGCCGCCAAAACCAAACCAGCGCCGGTGGGGCGGCCTGCTTCCTTCTCCCACGGCTGGCTGTGCCTCAGCGCATGCATCGCCACCCCAACGTCTCCTAAATCGTTAACACTGATGTCCGAGGCCTCGCCGTCGTCCTCCGCATGCTTTGGTGCGCTCCCCGCAGCGCCACCCTCTCGCGTTGTCAACATGGTCAACAAACAACAGGAATCAACAAAAGTACATGGAGAGGATGACATTAGGGCCCACCATGTCAGTGTATGGAAAAATAAAATGCTTCCTCCTAGTGTATTCCTGACATCTGGGACCCACGACATTGTGAGTGTATATAGTCAATAGACAAGAGAACAACACAAGATCGGCTGACACCTAGGACGTAGCAGCTCGAGCGGTCTTTTTTTGTTATTGTTGAGACGGAGCAGGGTTTGAACTGGGCTGTGGCCTGTCTAGCCCAGGTTTATATTTTATGTTCACCATGTGACCAGCCCAGCTATTTTTTCTTTGTGAAAATGAGCCCAGTTTATTTTTTCTGAAGAATACCCAATCCAGGCCTACTTATTTTTCTATGCCCTGATGGGTTGCAACTCTTTCAAGACGCGTGCAAATCTTGAAAGTAATATGAAATGGGTTGTAAATATAAAAACAGATGACAAATTGGCAGTTCCTTTATAATTTCTGAATTTTTTCACATTTTTAGATTCCTATTTCAATAGGCATTAACCTAATTTGAATATATCTTTAAAGTGCTTTAAATCTGGCTTGGCATTTTGGTATTAAAAATAGTTTGGAACCCCCAGAAATATGCGAAATTGGCCCTGGCCAACCAAAAAACGTACTGCAATAAATTGCATAAGAAGTCGCAATGAGCTATATATGAATTATTAAAAAGAGGGAATGGTCTGACTTATGGGCCTATTAAGTTGACGTGTATGCAAGATTTTTTTAGTTATTATATACATCAACAAACGATTCTAGCAGACGTAATCGTTGGATGTCAATCCAACGACCGTCGTGTTTCTTCAATCTTTGATCTTCTGGCTCCAGCCGCCAAATCCAGCGCCGGCGGGACTGCCTGCTCCCGCCTCCCGTGCAGGCCTCACCGCCCCCTACTACTCCCACCACTAGCCAGGGCATCCCTCTACTCACCCACACCCCCTGTTATTCTGCGACGATGGCAGCCTCACACCGCAGCCGAACCGGTGAACCCTCGTACACCTCTGTGCATGGGCATCCACTGCCACGTCTTCCCCGGCTCCGCGTTGTCCCCTTCCTAGGCCTCGCCATCATCCACCGCCCTGGTGCTCTCGGCGCGGCCTGGTAAACGTGGTCAACGACCGACATGCATATGAACTGGACTGTATGTGGAGAGGCTGACAGCTGGGTCCACAGCAGCCGCAAGGAAGTGCCTCCTTATTACGCGAAAAATAATTATTCCTCCACCTGACATCTGGGACCAACCGAAAGGGCCTTTGTATTTCACGAAAAAAACGTTACCGCCGCTAATAGCTTGGACCCACCAGCTATATCTTCGCACACAAGGAGGTGCCTCCTTATTACGCACAAAAATTTAATACTCCCCCTGCTAGTTGGGACCCAGTATAGTGGCAGGCTGACTTGTGAGCCTACTAAGTTGACGGGGATGGAGGGCTTTGTCAACTTAGTCAATATGCACGATTCTAGCTCCACTGACCGTACGATGTCCATCAAATGGCCGTAGTGCTTCTTCCACCTCTGGTCTTCTTGCTCAAGCCTCCCAAACCAGTACCGGTCGTGCCTCGTGCTCCTGCCTCCCGTGGCCGGCTGCGATCCGGCGGAGGCCTCACTGCCCCTACTACTCCCACTGCTGGCCAGGCCATCCCTCTACTCACCCACAACCCCTATTATTCTGCGGCAACGACAGCCTCACGCCACAGCGAACCTGTAAACCCTCATACTCCTCTACGCATGGGCATCCATTGCCGCGTCTTCCCCAGCTCTATGTCGTCCCCTTCCTAGGCCTCGCCTTCGTCCACTGCCCTGGTGCTCTCGGCGCGGCATGGTCAACGTGGTCAAGGAACGGCTTCCATCGGACGTGGACTGTACGTGGAGAGGCTGACAGCTGGGTGCACGGCCGCAGCAAGGAAGTGCCTCCTTATTACGCACAAAATAATTATTCCTCCACCTGACAGCGGGGACCCATCGGACGGGCCCCCGTATTTCACGAAAAAATGTTTACTCCTGACTACTGGGACCCACCAGCTACATCTTCGCACACAAGGAAGTGCGTCCGGGCAAAAACAAAAAAAATGATTCGCCCCTCGACTGCTGGGACCCACCAGCTACATCTTCGCACGTAAGGAAGTGCCTGACAGTCAGGACCCACATGGTCGAAGCGTACGTAGCGTTGTCATTCTGGTCGCGAACGTGTACGTACATACTGGTCGATGTAGAGGCGCGCACGTGTCGTAGTAGAGGCGCGCACGTAGCATGTACACATACGTACAGTGACCAGGGTGCAAGAAAGTAAATACTGCCACATACGTACATACGGGCGGGGTCTCGAACGCCTACTCGTGCGTACATACGGCCAGGGCTCGTGTACATGGCTGGGTCGGAACAGAGATACAGATTCATCGTCATGTTCATGGGGAGCCAACCGGCTGGGTCAGAATGGAATGCATCGCCGTGTTCATCGGGAGGGCTTGGACGGAACAGCCGATGGAAACGAGGCCTGGCGTACCGCAGAACGGAGGAAACGGCCTTGTGTTCGACCGGCCACGTTCAAAACAGGATCCTGTTCATCGGGAGGGAGCTGGCGTACAGCAAAACGGAGGAAACGGACCTCCTACGGTCGAAACGGGGGTCCTGTTGATCGGGAGGGTGTGGTGTACCGCAAAATGGAGGAAACAGACTTGTGTTGGAGCGCTACGGTCGAAACGGGGGTCCTGTTCATCGCGAGGGGTGTGGCGTACCACAAAACGGGACTCCACAAGATACTGTTCATCTCCACCGTCAACCCCCTCCAGCCTCCACGGGCTACCGTTCATCCACCGTCGACCTCCTCCAGCCTCCACATGCGACCGTTCATCCGCGGGCTCCTATTCATCTAGCCTCCACTGCGCACTACTCCACCGACTACTGTTCAACCAGTCCTCTCCACGGGCTCCTGTTCAACCACCCCTCCACGGGCTACTGTTCATCCAGCCCTCCATCGTCTAATGTTCATCCTGCCCTCCACAGGGTGGTC
>NC_057797.1:234652231-234654779 GCF_018294505.1 Triticum aestivum | reverse complement strand
AGCAGCAGTAGCGAAGGAATCTCTCGATCGGGTTCAGTTAACAACCATTGATCGATCGCTCGGGTTCAGTAACGCGTAGGCTGCAGTGCAATCGCTCGGGTTCAATTAGAGCCTAACGCCTCGCACCCACACGTGTGCGTGTACGAGAGAAACGCGCATCGCTCGGCCCCGACCACCCGCCGTAACCGGGAACACCCCGATATTTTCCTCGCCCTCGCTTCTACCACGGGTTTTTCCGTCATGGACGGCCCAAAGAATGTCATGCAGCTGCGTCTCCGGCCTGCCCAGGACGAAAAGCCAATTTTCTGTCATGATTTTTTGTCATAGAAGTAGGACCCCACCACATCTATGATGATACCGTGTTTTGTCATAATTATTGTCATAGAAGTGTCATAAGTATGACAGAAAAAATTTCGTTCGGCCCAAAATGTCACGGATATGTCTTTTTTTGCAGTGTATATGTACGCCCCCATTCAACGCGTGGTATATATGTACTTCTACTTTATAGCACAACCCAAAAAAAGAATCATTCCTTGATGATCAAATTAACCTCTCTATTATTGGGTCAAAGTGATGGAGGACAACCACGCATGCCCACGGATGGAAGCGCCACACGCGAGTGAGTTCCAATATATAGGGAAACCACCGCCTGCATGGTATTCCGTGATGTTTGAATACCAATATAATATGTAACTTTGATGTGGAACCTGCCTCGGGAACCAAAAAGTCCCCACATGAGCGCGGTTATGACGCACATATATGTAGAGTATTCATGTTGCCCCCTCTTTGACATGTACATACTGCCATACTGTGCATATACATAACACAAACAAAAAAAGAACCATCCTTGTTGGTCAAATTAGCATCTCTCTCTCGTAGTACGTTCAACTAGTCGACGACGACCTCGTGGGCCCACGGAGAGAGGCACACGCGAGTGATGTCATAGGACAAAACTACCGCGTGCATGCGCCCGGGTGTTATGTGATGTTTGAATACCTAATGCACAACGTTGACGTGGCACATGCTTCGCAAACCGGAAACACACTACACCACGATGCATGTAGCCTCCTCACTTCAAGCCAGAGGGAGTGTGTATGCACGTGCTCGAACTTTGATATGGAATCCCACCGTGATCCACACCACACACATGCCAAGATGAATCCACATTTTGGTCAAATTAATGCCTCTCATTGTCGGTGGAAACTAAAAATCTTTGCGGGCTAACGAATCGGCATATCACTGATAACGCACGAGGGGGATTGTCCGAGAGGACCACCAAACGCATGCATGTGGCCCGAACATTATGTACGAAAGGGTTGTGTAATGCTTTAAATAACCAATTCACGACTTTGATGTGGCATATATGACTCACAAAATGATCAATAATCCCACACGGAGGTTCACGACTTGTAGTGTACTGCCGGACCCCTCCCCCCACCCCCCACATAGACAGACACACACATCACGCACCACCATAGCCACTCTGTGAACATGTGACGAAAGGCGGAGTGTCATGTTAATTTTTTAAACAAAAACAGACATCATTCGACCGTTTTTATGCATTGATTGATTTCCTAGGGATTTAATATGCAAAAATCAAATTTGAGCTACATGTGCACCAAAATGGGTTGCAAAAATCATATGCGTCCCTGGGTGTATGTTTCCCTGTGCAAGATATTTCAAAATATTGAGAATATATATTGGTAAATTTAGTAAATCCAAAACTTAGTTGAAATTCATGGAACTTATCGTGGTGTCATATATGGACACCAGTAGACTGTGATATTGTATTTTTTCATCAACGAGACCCGTTTTGATATAATCTTCTTACAAATCGGAGATTATTAAAAACTGGCAACCAATATCTCATACAGATTATTTATTTGGACCGTGTGCGTTAGACTGTGCCATGCTTCAGTTAAGCAGTAAAGCGGCAAAAATTAAACCAAAAAATAAATGTGTTGCCACACGCCCCGTGTGTCGTGCGAGCAGGCGTGAGTTGGCGGGAGGCATGTGAGCAGTCCACCGTGCAGGCATACCGGGAGGCGTGCGTGCAGGTGTGCATATTGACAGGAGGCGTGCGAGTAGCTGTGTGAAATGATGGTAGGAATGGCAGAAGTCCACCGCGCAGGTTCACTGGGAGACGAGACAACTTTTGACCGCAGCTTGCCTCGCTCCCACTGGTCTATATTAATTGCGCGCCCGAGCTGCCAGCCATAATAGGTGGCCGCACCCCTGGTCCATAGTGGTCACCAACGTCTGTACTCTAGAATGTATGAGGATGCAGCCGAAGCAGACCATCGGAGGGAGTGGCGACACCGGGGCAGGTGAAGCACCCGTGCAATGCGTGAAGCTGGACACAGAGGTTGCAATTGCCGCCAACGAGGTCTCGCACGGGCAGTAGCATGACCTTGACTATTTCGGCACCATCGTCCCCCCCCCCCCAGCTGGAGCCGGAGGTCAACGACAACTCCGGAAATGACTACGACGGAAAACCAGTTAGTCATCTATATACCCATTTGTGCGGCAAACATATCATGTGTGTTCT
>NC_057797.1:234602200-234651905 GCF_018294505.1 Triticum aestivum | reverse complement strand
AGTAATTAAGATCCATTAGATGCACGTAGTGTATTGATTGTTTGAATGTTATCCATATAGAGTTAGTGATTAATTGTTTGTTCTGTACAAATGACTTTTTCTAATAATCCAACTAGGGTTAGCTTGCGTGCTAATAATTCATGGCTAGATCTTGAGAATTGATTTTGAATGTCCTACATATATGTTTGTGCCTGTTTTTCTTCCTGATCTTGAGAATTGATTTTGAATGTCCTACATGTTATTGTCGGGGAACGTAGCATGCAATTTCAAAAAAATTCCTACGATCACGCAAAATCTATCTAGGAGATGCATAGCAATGAGAGGGGGAGAGTGTGTCCACGTACCCTCGTAGACCGAAAGCGGAAGCGTTAGTTTAAGGCGATTGATGTAGTCGAACGTTTTCTCGACTCAACCGATCAAGTACCAAACGTATGGCACCTGCGAGTTCAGCACACGTTCAACTCGATGACATCCCTCGAACTCTTGATCCAGCAAAGTGTCGAGGGTGACTTACGTCAGCATGACGGCATGGTGAAGGTGATGGTGAAGTGATCCGCACAGGGCTTCGCCTAAGCACTACGACAATATGATCGGAGGAGTAAACAGTGGAAGGGGCACCGCACACTGCTAAGAACAATTGATTTCCTTAGAGGTGCCCCTTCCCCTGTATATAAAGGAGGAGAGGGGAGGATGTCGACCTAGGTGCGCCCCCAAGTGGGGGAGTCCTACTAGGACTCCAAGTCCAATTTGGACCCCCTTCCTTTTACCAGAGAGGGAAAGGGGGAAGGAGAAGGAGAAGGAGAAGGAAAGGGGGCGCTTCCCCTTCCCCACTCCAATTCGGACCCCTTCCATGTGGGGGCCAGCCCCTTGTGGGCTGGTGTGCCTCCCTCCCAAGGCACATGTAGCCCATTACTTCCCCCGGGGGGTTCTGGTAACCCCCCTGTACTCCGATAAGTACCTGAAACACTCTGGAACCATTCCGGTGTCTGAATACCATCGTCCAATGTATCAATCTTTACCTCTCGACCATTTAGAGACTCCTTGTCATGTACGTGATCTCATCTGGGACTCCGAACAATCTCCAGTCACCAAAACACATAACTCATAATACAAATCGTCATCGAACGTTAAGCGTGCGGACCCTATGGGTTCGAGAACTATGTAGACATGACCGAGACACATCTCTGGTCAATAACCAATAGCGGAATCTGGATGGTCATATTGGTTCCTACATATTCTACGAAGATCTTTATTGGTCAAACCGCAATGACAACATACGCCATTCCCTTTGTCATCGGTGTGTTACTTGACCGAGATTCGATCGTTGGTATCTTCATACCTAGTTCAATCTTGTTACCGGCAAGTCTCTTTGCTCATTCCGTAATGCATCATCCTATAACTAACTCATTAGTCACATTGCTTGCAAGGCTTATCACGATGTGCATTACCGAGAGGGCCCAGAGATACATCTCCGATACTCGGAGTGAAAAATCCTAATCTCATTTTATGCCAACCCAACAAACACCTTCGGAGATACCTGTAGAGCATATTTATAATCACCCAGTTATGTTGTGACATTGATAGCACGCAAGGTATTCCTCCGTTATTTGGGAGTTGCATAATCTCATAGTCAAAGGAATATGTATAAGTCATGAAGAAAGAAATAGGAATAAAACTTAACGATCATTATGCTAAGCTAACGGATGGGTCTTGTCCATCACATCATTCTCCTAATGATGTGATCCCGTTCATCAAATGACAACACATGTCTATGGTCAGGCAACTTAACCATCTTTGATTAACGAGCTAGTAAGGTAGAGGCACACTAGGGACACATTGTTTTGTCTATGTATTCACACATGTATCAAGTTTCCGGTTAATACAATTCTAGCATGAATAATAAACATTTATCATGACATAAGGAAATATAAATAAAAACTTTATTATTGCCTCTAGGGCATATTTTCTTCAGTCTCCCACTTGCACTGGAGTCAATAATCTAGATTACATTGTAATGATTCTAACACCCATGGAGTCTTGGTGCTGATCATGTTTTGCTCATGGAAGAGGCTTAGTCAGGGTCTGCAACATTCAGATCTATACTCTATGTCTCCCTCCTTGACTTGATCATGGATGGAGTTGAAGCGTCTCTTTATGTGTTTGGTTCTCTTGTGAAATCTGGATTCCTTTGCCAAGGCAATTTTTCCAGTATTTTAACAAAAGCTTTTCATTGGACCCGATGCACTAGGTATTACACCTAGATCAGATATGAACTCCTTCATCTAGACTCCTTCATTTGCTGCTTCCGAAGCAGCTATGTACTCCGATTCACACGTAGATCTCGCAATGACGCTTTGCTTGGAAATGCACCAACTGACAACTCCACCATTCAATATTAATATGTATCCGGTTTGCGACTTAGAGTCATCTGGATCAGTGTCAAAGCTAGCATCAATGTAACCATTTACGACGAGCTCTTTGTCACCTCCATAAACGAGAAACATATCCATAGTCCTTTTCAAGTATTTCAGGATGTTCTTGACCGTTGTCCAGTGATCCACTCCTGGATTACTTTGGTACCTCCCTGCTAAACTTATAGCAAGGCACACATCAGATCTGGTACACAGCATTGCATACATGATAGAACCTATGGCTGAGGCATAGGGAATGACTTTCATTTTCTCTCTATCTTCTGCAGTGGTCGGGCATTGAGTCTGACTCAACTTCACACCTTGTAACACAGGCAAGAACCCTTTCTTTGACTTATCCATTTTGAGCTTCTTCAAAACATTATCAAGGTATGTGCTTTGTGAATGTCCAATTAAGCGTCTTGATCTATCTCTATAGATCTTGATGCCCAATATATAATCAGCTTCACCGAGATCTTTCATTGAAAAATTCTTATTCAAGTATCCTTTTATGCTATCCAGAAATTATATATCATTTCCAATCAACAATATGTCATCCGCATATAATATTAGAAATGCTACAGAGCTCCCACTCACTTTCTTGTAAATACAGGCTTGTCCGAAAGTCTGTATAAAACCATATGCTTTGATCACACTATCAAAGCATATATTCCAACTCCAAGATGCTTGCACCCAGTCCATAAATGGATCGTCGGAGCTTACACACTTTGTTAGCACCTTTAGGATCGACAAAACCTTCTGGTTGCATCATATACAACTCTTCTTTAAGAAACCCATTAAGGAATGCAGTTTTGACGTCCATTTGCCAGATTTCATAATCATAAAATGCGGTAATTACTAACATGATTCGGACAGACTTAAGCATCGCTATGGGTGAGAAGGTCTCATCATAGTCAACTCCTTGAACTTGTCGAAAACCTTGCGCAACAAGTCGAGCTTTGTAGATAGTAACATTACCATCAGCATCAGTCTTCTTCTTGAAGATCCATTTATTCTCTACGGCTTGCCGATCATCAGGCAAGTCAACCAAAGTCCACACTTTGTTCTCATGCATGGATCCCATCTCAGATTTCATGGCTAAAGCAATTTCGAGGAATCTGGGATCATCATCGCTTCCTCATAGTTTGTAGGTTCGTCATGGTCTAGTAACATGACTTCCAGAACAGGATTACCGTACCACTCAGGTGCTGAACGTACTATGGTTGACCTACGAGGTTCGGTAGTAACTTGATCTGAAGTTTCATGATCATCATCTTTAGCTTCCTCACTAATTGGTGTAGGCATCACAGGAACAGTTTTCTATGATGAACTACTTTCCAATTCAAGAGAAGGTACAATTACCTCATCAAGTTCTACTTTCCTCCCACTCACTTATTTTGAGAGAAACTCCTTCTCTAGAAAGGATCCACTCTCCACAACAAATATCTTGCCTTCAGATCTATGATAGAAGGTGTACCCAACAGTTTCTTTTGGGTGTCCTATGAAGATGCACTTCTCCGATTTGGGTACGAGCTTATCAAGCTGAAGCTTTTTCACATAAGCATCGCAACCCCAAACTTTAAGAAACGACAGCTTAGGTTTCTTGCCAAACCACAGTTCATACGGTGTCGTCTCAACGGATTTAGATGGTGCCCTATTTAACATGAATGCAGCTGTCTCTAATGCATAACCCCAAAACAATAGTTGTAAATCGGTAAGAGACATCATAGATCGCACCATATCTAATAAAGTACAGTTACGACGTTCGAACACACCATTACACTGTGGTGTTCCAGGTGGCGTGAGTTGCGAAACTATTCCACATTGTTTTAAATGAAGACCAAACTCGTAACTCAAATATTTGCCTCCGCGATCCGATTGTAGAAACTTTATTTTCTTTTTACGATAATTTTCCACTTCACTTTGTAATTCTTTGAACTTTTCAAATGTTTCAGACTTGTGTTTCATTAAGTAGATATACCCATATATGCTCAAATAATCCATGAAGTTCAAAAAATAATGATAGCCGCCGCGAGCCTCAGCACTCATCGGTCTGCATACATCGGTTTGTATTATTTCCAATAAGTCAGTTGCTCGCTCCATTGTTCCGGAGAACGGAGTCTTAGTCATCTTGCCCATGAGGCATGGTTCGCAAGCATCAAATGATTCATAATCAAGTGATTCAAAAAGTCCATCTGCATGGAGTTTCTTCATGAGCTTTACACCAAATGATTCATAACAATTATTCATGTCTAACACTAAACCCGAAGGTAGATGTAGAGGTACCGTGCCAGTGATCACATCGACCTTGGAACCATTTCCGACGCGCATCGTCACATCGTCCTTAGACAATCTTCGTTTAATCTGTAGCCCCTGTTTTGAGTTGCAAATAAGTATCAAATACCAAGGCGCTACTACGAGCATTAGTAAGGTACACATCAATAACATGTATATCAAATATACCTTTGTTCACCTTGCCATCCTTCTTATCCGCCAAATACTTGGGGTGGTTCCGCTTCTAGTGACCAGTACCTTTGTAGTAGAAGCACTCAGTTTCAGGCTTAGGTCCAGACTTGGGCTTCTTCCCGGGAGGAGCAACTTGCTTGCCATTCTTCTTGAAGTTCCCCTTCTTTCATTTGCCCTTTTTCTTGAAACTACTGGTCTTGTTAACCATCAACACTTGATGCTCCTTCTTGATTTCTACCTCTGCAACTTTGAGCATTGCGAAGAGCTCGCGAATAGTCTTTTCCATCCCTTGCATATTGCAGTTCATCACGAAGCCTTTGTAGCTTGGTGGCAGTGATTGAAGAACTCTGTCAATAACACTATCATCCAGAAGATTAACTCCCAATTGAGTCAAGTGGTTATGGTACCCAGACATTCTGAGTATGTGTTCACTGACAGAACTGTTCTCTTCCATCTTGCAGCTATAGAACATGTTGGAGACTTCATATCTCTCAACTCAGGCATTTGCTTGAAATATTAACTTCAATTCCTAGAACATCTCATATGGTCCATGATGTTCAAACCATCTTTGAAGTCCTGATTCTAAGCCGTAAAGCATGGCACACCAAACTATCGAGTAGTCATTAGATCGGGCCTTCCAGATGTTCACATCGTCAGCAGTTGCTCCTCCAGCAGGCCTTGCACCTAGAGGTGCATCAAGAACGTAATTCTTCTGTGTAGGAATGAGGATAATCATCAAGTTATGGACCTAGTCCGTGTAGTTTCTACCATCATCTTTCAACTTAGCTTTCTCTAGGAACGCATTAAAATTCAAGGGAATGGTAGCACGCGCCATTCATCTACAACATAGATATGCAAAAAATATCAGGACTAAGTTCATGATAAATTTAAGTTCAATTAATCATATTATTTAAGAACTCCCACTTATATAGACATCCCTCGAGTTATCTAAATGATCACGTGATCCATATGAACTAAACCATGTCCGATCATCACGTGAGATGGAGTAGTTTTCAATGGTGAACATTTCTATGTTGATCATATGTAGTATATGATTCACGTTCGACCTTTCGGTCTTAGTGTTCCGAGGCCATGTCTGTACATGCTAGGCTCGTCAAGTTTAACCTGAGTATTCCGCACGTGCAAAACTATCTTGTGATGTCTACTATGCAACTTTATTCTTGTAGACACGTGTTGGGCCTCTGAGCGCAGAATTTTGTAGGACAGTAGCAATTTTCCCTCAAGTGGATGACCTAGGGTTTATCAATTCATGAGAGGTGTAGGATGAAGATGCTCTCTCTCAAATGACCCTGCAACTAAATACAAGAAATCTCTTGTGTCGCCAACACACCTAATACAATGGCAAATTGTATAGGTGCACTAGTTCGGTGAAGAGATGGTGATAAAAGTGTAATATGGATGGTAGAAATATATTTTTCTGATCTGAATAAATAAAAACAGCAAGGTAGCAAATAGTAAACGGGCACAAAAACGGTATTGCAATGCTTGAAGATGAGGCCTAGGGTCCGTACTTTCTCTAGTGCAGTCTCTCAACAGTGGTAGTATAATTGGATCATATAACAGTCCCTCAACGTGCAATGAAGAATCACTCCAAAGTTCCTATCTAGCGGAGAACATAAGACAAAATTGTTTGTAGGGTAAGAAACCACCTCAAAGCTATTCTTTCCAATCAATCTATCGTAGAGTTCGTACTAAAATAGCATGAAGCTATTCTTTCCAATCGATCTAACTAAGAGTTCGTACTAAAATAACACTAAAGCAAATTCAGATTCATAATGTTCAATCCAACACAAAGAACATCAAATAGTGCCCCAAGATTTCTACCGGAGAAACAAAGACAAGAATGTGCATCAACCCCTATGCATAGATTACCCCAATGTCACCTCGGGAATCCGCGAGTTGAGTGCCAAAACATATATCAAGTAAATCAGTACGATGCCCCATTGTCACCACGAGTATTCAATTGCAAGACATATATCAAGTGTTCTCAAATCCATAAAAGTATTCAATCTGATAACCACGAAATCTCCAAGGGAAAAACTCAATTCATCACAACAAGATAGAGAGGGGAGAACACCATATGATCCGACTATATTAACAAAGCTCGCGATACATTAAGATCGTAACATCTCAACAACACGAGAGAGAGAGAGAGAGATTAAACACATAGCTACTGGTACAAACCCTCAGCCCCGAGGGTGGACTACTCCCTCCTCATCGTGGTGGCTGCCAGGATGATGAAGATGGCCACCGAAGATGATTCCCCCCTCCGGCAGGGTGCCAGAACGGGTGTAGATTGGTTTTCGGTGGCTACAGAGCCTTGCGGCGGCAGAACTTCTGATCTAGGTTAACCCCCAGGGTTTCTGGAATTTTTGGAAATTTATAGGGTAAAGAGGGGTGCGGGAGGCCACTGATACGTCTCCAACATATCTATAATTTTTTATTGTTCCATGCTATTATATTATCAATCTTGGATGTTTTATATGCATTTATATTCTATTTTATATGATTTTTGGGACTAACCTATTAACCTAGAGCCCAGTGCCAGTTTATGTTTGTTCCTTGTTTTTGAGTATCACAGAAAAGGAATACCAAATAGAGTCCAATTGACGTGCCATTTTTTGATGATTTTTTATGGACCAAAAGAAGCCCCCGGAGTACAAGAGTTGGGACAAAAGAGTCCCGAGCCATCCACGAGGGTGGGGGCGCGCCCTACCCCCTGGGCGCATCCCCCTACCTTGTGGACGACTCGAGACCCCCCTGACATGAGAACTATGCCAAAAATTCCAATAAATACAGAAACCTCTAGAAAATAACCTAGATCGGGAGTTCCGCCGCCGCAAGCCTTCGTAGCCACCGAAAACCAATTGGGACCCGTTCCGGCACCCTGCCGGAGGGGGGAATCCATCACCGGTGGCCATTTTCATCATCTCGGCGCTCTCCATGACAAGGAGGGAGTAGTTCACCCTCGGGGCTAAGGGTATGTAGCAGTAGCTATGTGTTTGATCTCTCTCTCTCTCTCTGTCGGCGTTCTGGGAACGGGGGTCCCCTGACTTGCCTGCCTGCGGCCTGTGGCATGGCTCAAAGGGGGGCCCAGCACGGCCCATCTTCATCAACACAGACCCAAGACCCTCGCGAGGGGCCAAGCCTCGCGGGGCGGACGACATGGAGCTTCCTCAGGCACGGCCTCATCAGGCTGGCTCGCGAGGAGGCGGAGAGATCAAGGCGGGGTACCTCACGAGGTGCCCGTGACGCAAGCCATGACGACCAAGGGCGCCAGGTGGGTGCCAGCCCGCGCAGTGTCCCCCTTTCCTCTTTGGTGCAAAGGGAGCAAGCGCAGGCGAGAGCATCAAGCAAAGGCACCTGTTTTGGTGCAACGAGACCAAGACCAGCCCAGCGGTAGGGAGGAAGTCATTGTGGAGCCCAAGACAGCGTCACCACCAGAGCCTTTGGCAGGCGAGGACCAACTTCAGTTAGGATAAGTGTACCAGATGTTCCCCTTCAAAATGGCCAATTGTTGGCGCCCTTCCCGCTCAATATTTGGGAAGAGGCCCAGGGCCTTTGCCTATAAATAGGACTAGCCACCCCCAGGGTAGAGAGGATCGGCCAATCCAGAAACAAGCTGGGATCGGATTGAGTAGCATCACACACACACACACAGAGAGAGAGAGAAGGGTGACTGAACTCCTCCTAGCAGTTCATCGCCCCAGCCAAGAACAGACCCTCGCGAGGTTGTTCTTCCTTGTACTGCTCAACATCATCAGCCCAAGAGGCAATCCACCACACCACAAACTAGAGTAGGGTATTACACCACAATGGTGGCCCGAACTAGTATAAACCCTATGTCTCTTGTGCTGTTCTTTCCATAGCTTAGATCTTAGCGTGGCGGTGGGGTGCAGGTAGGTAGAAGGCAAAAACTCCGCGCACACCCCAGTGTTCGAACCTCAAGGGTCTGCCGGAACCCAAAATTCGACATTTGGCGCGCCAGGTAGGTGTGCGCCGGGATTCATATTCCACCGCCCCGTTCTCCTCCGACCATCACGTCCATATCTGACGCTCGTTGGGCCCGCGCCGAGCGCCGAGCCGCTCTCGCTTCCCGCATCGCCCAGACGGATCCTGTCGGCGGGCGTCCTCGCCGTTCCCCGTCATCTGCCGTCAACGCCGCCACCGGCCCGGCGGGAAACGAGCAGCAAGCATCGTCTCAGCATCCGTCTGTGCGGCAAGACGTCTGCACCGCTACTCCCTCGCTCACCCCAGCTGGTTCTTCATCCCGCGCGCTCCGCGCACCCATGGAGCCTCGAGCTGCGCTCATCGCGGCAAACAAGCTCCTGCGCTACCGTCCCGTCGACGATGTCTACGAAGAATGGCTCGACCGCGTCGCTGAACTCGTCCGCGCCGCAGGGGGCTCTCCTGCGCCGTCCATTCCGCTGCACCGCACCCCGCCCTGCGCTGGCGACGAAGCTCCGGGGGTGCCCCAGCCGCCTCCTCCTCAAGAAGCCGCCCAGGCTCCAAGGCGCGTGGCCCCTGGGCGGAACCCACTCCGTCAAGTGCCAGCGCGACAAGAGCAGAGCTGCCAAGAAGTCCTTCGCCCGCAAGAAGCTGCCCGGGCGCTCCCTCCTCAAGCACGTCGCGACCATGCTCCTGTTCCCGCACGTCAAGACCCCACGCTGCTCCCAGCTGCAGCGCATGGGGACCTGCAAGACCAAGCTCTCCATCACCCAAGGCCTCCTGTGGGCACAGCAGGCTGCCGTGCCTTCACCACCGAGCTACGCAGTGTCACATGGCCCGGCAAGTGCAAGCCAGACCTGCCTCCTTGTTAGGACAGCACGGCCGACCCTGCAGAGTTCCTCCAGCTCTATGTGCTGGGCATCGAAGCTGCCAACGGAGACGAGAAGGTCATGGCGAACTGGTTTCCCATGGCGCTCAAGGACGGGGCCCGTACCTGGCTCCTGAACCTAGCTCCCGGCACGACCTCCTCCTGGGACGAGATGCGCACCCGCTTCATCGCCAACTTCCAAGGTACTCGCGACCGGCCACCCGCCGTGAGCGACATGCGCCGCATCAAGCAACAACCCGAAGAGACCCTGCAGAAGTACATCCAGCACTTCAACAACGCACGCCTCAAGATTCCCAAGGTGACTGAGGAGGCCATCATCTCAGCCTTCTCCGACGGCGTGCGCGACGTCAAGATGAAGGAGGAGCTGGCGATGCATGAAGACCTGTGCACTTCCTTGGAGCTGTTCATCTTGGCGACCAAGTGCGCCAGGCCTGAGGAAGGGAGTCTCTCCCTCCTCGAGCTGCCTGCCGCAGACCTAGAAGAGAAGAAGCCCAAGGCCAAGGATGTGAAGCGCAAGGGGGCTGTCGTGCTCGCGGCAGAACCAGACACCAAGCCGGGCAGAGATCAGCCCGAATCTTCCAAGGGCAGTCGGTACTGTGTGTACCACGACCTCCACACCCACAACACCAACGAATGTCAAGAGCTCCGAGCTGTGCGAGAAGGAAGGATCGGCCGTCGTCCCGACAGCGGTGACCGGGGCTACGGTCAAGGAGGAGGAAGGAACGCAGGACGCTGGGAAGACCGCTGCCCGCGCCAAGGGTGGCGCGATCGACCTAGCGAGGATCGCTGGCAAGACCCGCCTTGCGAGGGAGACTGGAGGGATCGGCCTCGCGAGGATCGCCCGCAAGGCAACGCAGGCCTCCCTCCGCTGCCGCCGCAGCCAAGGAGAAATGAGGACCGCCATCAGGACGAGGGGGCTGGGGGCTTCCAGGAGCCGCGCGCGATTGCCTGCATCCTGGGCGGGGCTCAAGCCCCAGCCTCTCAGTGCATCTTCAAGCAGTTCGCCCGTGAAGTGAATGCAGTCCTCCCCAAGCTCGAAGCCACGCGCCCTCTCAGGTGGTCGGCGTGCGCCATCACGTTCAGCTCAGTGGATCAGCTCAATTGTGCGGCCACAGCCGGAGTCCTCCCGATGCTTTGTTCCCCAATCATCAGCAACGTGCTGGTCACTAGGACCCTCATCGATGGCGGAGCAGGGCTCAACGTCCTGTCCGTGGAAACATTCAACAATCTCCAAGTGCCCTACAACCAGCTTCATCCAATTAAGCCTTTCTCCGGAGTCACTGACGGCTCCACGGTCCCGATTGGGCAGGTCCACCTCCCTGTCACCTTCGGGGCACGAAACAACTACCGCACCGAGCTCATCGACTTCGACGTTGCTCACATTCGCCTGCCGTACAACGCCATCCTTGGGTACCCAATGCTGGCCAAGTTCATGGCCGTAACTCACCACGGCTACAACGTCCTCAAGATGCCAGGAAGTGGCAGAGTCATCACGGTGCCCTGTGAAGAGAAGGATGAGATGTGATCCCTAGAACGAGCCTTTCAGGCCGCGTCACTGGAAGACCCGGATCGCGGAAGGAGGAGGCTTCCTGAGGCCACCCCCAAGAAGAAGAAGACATCGTCCGACCCAGCTCCTAAGGAGGCAGGCCCCTCAGGGCCCGCGCTTGCCCAGGGGGAACCTCTTTCCATCGCATAGGAAAGCGCGCCCGGCGCCCTCCTCAGGCAGGGCTCGGGGGCTCTCCCCTGGAGGGCCACCGACCTGGCTAAGGTCACGAGGGAGGCACTTGGGCACCACATGGAGGCGCGTTTCGAAGCACGTTTCCCTCAAGAAGGAGTAAGGCAAGGAGGGCCAGACCCTCAGGAGTTCGTCAGCAAGGCCATTCAGGAGCTACGGGAGTCAAGAGTCATGAGAGGCGTCCGCCGCCTACCAGCTGTGGCTCCCCATCCAGGCGAGGATGGTGGGCTGCGCGTCTGCATTAACATACCAGGCCTCAATAGAGTCGCCTCTCTGGAGCGCCTCTGGACCTCGCGAGTGGGGCGCTGCGAAGGTCCACCCCACGCTATGTTTGCATGCCTTACGGCTTGCCGAGCGCAGCTGCCGCGTACCAGCGCCTCATGAGGGGCATCATGGAGGCTCAAGAGGCCAGGCGTTCCGCAGCCCTGGCGGAGATGGAGATGGTCCGCGAGGAGCCACCAGTGCCTCCGGAGCCTCCCGAGGCCCCTGGGCCTGGGGGCTCGTGAGGATCGGCTTCCGCAGCACACCGAGTCTGCTACACCAATGCTGCTTCGTCCTCAACATCATCAGGTGACATCTTTCAAGTTTCATTTCCGGGTGGGAGCGCCCCCCAGGGCTGCATTATTCCCAGGCCGCATGGGTCCGTCCCTACGGCACGTATCCCTTTTATTTCATGTTGTTAGCTTACTTTGTTGGGGGCGCCCCTCGGGCTGCATCATCCCCAAGTCACTCGGGCCAGACCCAGCGGCACGTATCTCTTTTGCCTTTATTTCCGGCTATGCGTTCGACGCACCATGCTTGATTATTTGATGCCGGTCCACGGCACCTCTTCTTCTCCATGCCGACCACTTGCACGTTAAAGGGGGGGTACCTGAGCATCGCGACTCAGGGCTCTTACTGGCTCTCCAGCCCTCACCCTCTGTCCTTGTCCACGGCATCGCGACCTGGAATACCAGCGACGGCTGTGACCAGCTCAAGGGCCGGGACCCGAGGACGTAGAGTGTCGGCATCTAACCAAATTTGCAGGAACACATCACAAGATAAGGCCCAGTGCCTGGCGCAACCCGCCTAGAGGTAGGGCCCCGTGAGTCCCGCGCTGGCTCACGGGTGCCCAGATACACCTCGCCAGGCCCTACCGTGCCAGCCACGTGTCAGGGCGGGGTTGTACACGCCCCGGGGGCTCCTCCCAGAGGGGAGCCCCATCCCACGTACCAGTGGAAGCACCATGCTCCGTGCTGGCTGACGACACTGCCGAGGAGCGGCTATGCCCGTACACATACGGAAGTGCTATGCTCCGCACTGGTGATAAACAACTGAGGGTGGCCCCCGGGCCGCATTAACCTCAGGGAGCCAAGAGCTCAGTGTCTAGCCTCATCATAACGCCTCCCCTCGGGAGTGCCGCGCGAGGGGGCTAGGCACGGGGGCTGCGCCTGGGTCACGCCCAGACGCACACCACCCAGCCAGCCCCCCCCCCCGGGCCTGGTTCGTCGCACGTCTCTCCCCGAGCGGAGCCAAGGCACAAAGGCTATTTGAGCGTCAAGGGGGACTCCTGAGCATCGCGACTCAGGAGCCTAACTGGTCACGTAGCCCCTCACTCCTTAGTTCCGAAAGGCTAACGACAGTTGAGGTATGCGCGGGGCCGGGCTCTGCAGACGTAGAACGGTTGATCCACCCACATCTCACCTCCCTACTTGTTGTTCGTGCGCCAAGGGGGACTCCTGAGCATCGCGACTCAGGAACCTAACTTGTCATGTAGCCCCTCACTCCTTGGTCCTGTCCTGGTTTCCGGTCGGGGCTAACGGCGGCTGAGGTATGCGCGGGGCCGGGCTCTGCCGGCATAGAACATAAGCAAGTAGGAAGGAAAAGCACAAATTTCAAGGAATTCAAAAGCAAATATTACAGTCCAGATTGTTATCTCAATGCCAAACGCAAATTTAAACGCCTCCCCGAGGCATGATACATGTGCAGGAATTGAAGGCAGGACAAGAGCCACAACGGAGTCACTTGTTGGCGGCGGAGCAGCGCGGAGTGGGTTCGGCTCATGGAGCAGCAGGGTCGGCAGCGCCTCGCTTCGGCTTGGTGCTGAAGGCCCGGAACTTCCCCAATAGAGCCTTCGCGCGACCCTTCACGGCCTCGGCAGCGGCAGCGGCACGCTCGCCGCTTGCTGGCTCCAACGGGCTGTCGAGGTCGACGCTGGGATCGCGAAGGTAGATGTGGGTGAGGACCCGCGTCAGCGCTGCAGAAGATAGGACACGCGCCTCGGCCTCGGCCGTGGGGCCAAGGCCAAGGGCGACATCTTCAAGAGCGCGAACCAGGAAGGGAAGCAGCTTGGCGGGGCCGTCCTCGGCGCCAGCCAGCGGGCTCTCCAAGCCGCTATCGTAAAGCGTCCTCAGCGAGGAGCGAGCCTTCGCCTCCATCTCCGCGAAGGCCACGCGGTCCTCGGCAAGAACCTGGGCCTTGTCGTCCAGCTCGACCTTCCTCGCCCCCAACTCCTGCTCCGGCGCGCCTAGGCGGTCATGGCGCTTCCTGAGCTTGGCCTCCCGGTCCTTGACGGCAGCCTCACGAGCCTTCACGCCTTCTTCCTGCTCTTGGCGAAGGCGGGCCTCTTTCGCGAGCTGGTCCCGCAGGCCTTGCAGCTCGTCCTCCAGCACCTTGCAGCGACCACGGACGTCAACCACCTCCCCAGGGCTGCATCACGAGCAGCCTTCGCCTCAAGGATGACCTACCTCTCCTCATCGCAAGCCGCCAAGGCCTGGACCAGCGCCGCCCGAATCGAAGCGTCAGAGCGAATCCATCCTGAAGCGAGCTCCAAGCGCCCGGCCACCAAGCGAGGGTCGGCGCCAAGAAGATCCTGCCGCAGCCGGTCCAGCTCAGCAGCAGCACGATCCAGAACGGCAGGAGGAGTCGGAGAGACAGCAGTCGGTGGAGTAGGAGGAGAAGGCGGCAGCGCGACCACAACATCCTGAGGCGGAGCCTGCTGCGCCCCAACGGTTGTGGTGGCGGCAGCAAGCAAAGGCACCTCGGGAGTCGCTTGGGCCATGGGGGCTGAGCTCGCCCCAGCCGGCTCAGCCAGGCCTCGCGAGGACGACCGGGCAGGAGAGGCCCGTGCGTCGCGGTCACCTTCCTTCGCGGGCAGAGGCGCTGCCCTGGATGGAACCTCAGGAGCTCCCTTCGGCTTCTTTGCTGCGGGCGCCAGCCTATCCAAGAGATGCGGACGTCAAGCCTCAGCAGCAGAACAAGAAATAAACACAAGAATCAAGCGCTTACGGGTCGTCGCCAGTGAGCTCAGGCAGCCTCCGGCCAAATTTGAAGCCTGAAAGCCGGCTGGAAGGGTCAACCTCGGGAAGCTCGGGAGCGGAAGGCGCGTCTGCGGTCCGCCTCGGGGCCGGGGCAGACTCGCGGGAGATCAGCCCGGTCCTGTCCTTCTTCGCGATCGGGGGCAAGCTCCCGCCGCCCTGCTCGTCATCATCCTCATCGTCATCGCTCGGAGAGAGGCGGAGAACGCGGGACCTGCGCCGGGGGAGGGGAGCCCTCGACTCTCCGTCAGTCGCCTCGGAGTCAGGCCCTTCTTCCCGCTCCCCTCCTTCCTCCTCTTCACTGGAGTCGTCGGAGGACACGTCCACCGGTTCCTCGGGAGCCTCCGTGGGAACGGGCCCGTCCCCATTGAAGACGGGCATGGACTCCACTATCTGCTCCCAGCCGTCGCGGAGGAACAAGGGCGTAGGAGCGCCCTCCAACCTAGCCACATCGCCCCCAACCAGAGATTGGAGGACCACAGCCAGATCTTCGTCGGCCAATACCGCGGGGCTCGGAAGGGGCCTCCACATCGGAAGTGAGTACTGCCGAAGCGGAGCCAGCTGGTGCTCCAGGAATTCCCTCAGCAGCGACGCGCCGGTCAGCTTCGCCGCCGCCATGTTGGCCGGCCTCAGATCCGCGTCCATCTTCTCCAACACCAGCTTCGCGCAGGGGTCCGCGAGCTCCGCTCGACCCCAATCGCTGGAGCTCGTGGGTTGCTCCGTGGGAAAGATCAGCCGAGGGTGGATGCGCCCAGCATCTGCCAAGACCCACTTGCTCCTGAAGCCCTCAATCCTTTTCCCGGGGTTCGAAATGGCAATGGCGCCACCGTACGCAACGAAGCTCGTGCACGCGGAAGTAGGACCACGAGAGGTCCAGAGGTAGAAGTAGTGGCGCAGCAAGGCCACTGAGGGCTGCACCCCTACGTGAGCCTCGCAGTAATAGGCAAAGATTGCCAGGAGAAGGACGGAGTTGGGGTGGAGATGCAGAGCCTGTAGCTTATAATGACAGAGGACAGAGAAGAAGAACTCGGAGAAGGGAGGCACCAGGCCAGCAGCAATGGTGCTTACAAAGAGCGGATAGAAGGTGCTCCCTTGGCCCTCAGGGGTGGCAGAGCCGGCCTTGAACACCTTCGACCCGTCGATGCCCTGCGCCGCCGCCATCCGGCGCAACCGGGCGAGGTTCGCCTTCGACACATTCTGCGAATCCAGGGCAGACAAGTACCAAGCTCCAGCCGGGGACTGACGAGGCGCCATGGCTTCCTAGGTCACGCAGTCGGAGTAGATCTGGAAATTTTGGAGGAAGGAAGGAGAGGCGCAGGAAAGGGGATCTGAGCAGCAACCGGAGAAAGCAAAAAAAGCAAAGCCTAGGCAGATGCCGCTCCTTTATCAACACGCGCGGTTGCTGAGGCGCTCACGTCCAATCAACCGCCACGCGGCATCCAAGGCCACAGGCTGTTAGGGCCCATGGCGCTTCGCTCTTGCCCTTTCGCCTCCCTGCACGGCCAAGTCCGGGCGCGCCTTGGGCCCGGGGGCTACTGTCGGTGTTCTGGGAACGGGGGTCCCCAGACTTGCCTGCCTGCGGCCTGCGGCGTGGCTCAAAGGGGGGCCCAACACGGCCCATCTTCATCAACACAGACCCAAGACCCTCGCGAGGGGCCAAGCCTCACGGGGCGGACGACACGGAGCTTCCTTAGGCACGGCCTCATCAGGCTGGCTCGCGAGGAGGCGGAGAGATCAAGGCGGGGTACCTCACGAGGTGCCCGTGATGCAAGCCAGGACGACCAAGGGCGCCAGGCGGGCGCCAGCCCGCGCAGTGTCCTCCTTTCCTCTTTGGTGCAAAGGGAGCAAGCGCAGGCGAGAGCATCAAGCAAAGGCACCCGTTTTGGTGCAACGAGACCAAGACCAGCCCAGCGGCAGGGAGGAAGTCATTGTGGAGCCCAAGCCAGCGTCACCACCAGAGCCTTTGGCAGGCGAGGACCAACTTTAGTCAGGATAAGTGTACCAGATGTTCCCCTTCAAAATGGCCAATTGTTGGCGCCCTTCCCGCTCAATATTTGGGAAGAGGCCCAGGGCCTTTGCCTATAAATAGGACTAGCCACCCCCAGGGTAGAGAGGATCGGCCAATCCAAAAACAAGCTAGGATCGGATTGAGTAGCATCACACAGAGAGAGAGAGAGAAGGGTGACTGAACTCCTCCTAGCAGTTCATCGCCCCAGCCAAGAACAGACCCTCACGAGGTTGTTCTTCCTTGTACTGCTCATCATCATCAGCCCAAGAGGCAATCCACCACACCACAAACTAGAGTAGGGTATTACACCACAATGGTGGCCCGAACTAGTATAAACCCTGTGTCTCTTGTGATGTTCTTTCCATAGCTTAGATCTTAGCGTGGCGGTGGGGTGCAGGTAGGTAGAAGGCGAAACCTCCGTGCGCACCCCAGTGTTCGAACCTCAAGGGTCTGCCGGAACCCGAAATCCGACACACACTCTCTCTCTCTCGTGTTCTTGATTCGGTATGATCTTGATGTTTCCGAGCTTTGCTATTATAGTTGGATCTAATGATGTTTCTCCCCCTCTACTCTCTTGTAATGGATTGAGTTTTCCCTTTGAAGTTATCTTATCGGATTGAGTCTTTAAGGATTTGAGAACACTTGATGTATGTCTTGCATGTGCTTATCTGTGGTGACAATGGGATATTCATGTGATCCACTTGATGTATGTTTTGGTGATCAACTTGCGAGTTCCGTAACCTTGTGAACTTATGCATAGGGGTTGGCACACGTTTTCGTCTTGACTCTCCGGTAGAAACTTTGGGGCACTCTTTGAAGTTCTTTGTGTTGGTTGAATAGATGAATCTGAGATTGTGTGATGCATATCGTATAATCATACCCACGGATACTTGAGATGAAATTGGAGTATCTAGGTGACATTAGGGTTTTGGTTGATTTGTGTCTTAAGGTGTTATTCTAGTACACTACAAAACAATACACTTACGTGATGATATGTGTTTGTCATAGTAGGTCACGTTTTCTGTCATGCATGTACATCCATGACAAATTTATGACAGAATCAAGATAGTCATACCTGTGCTGTCATAGAAGTGTTCCATGACATTACCAAAATTATCATCACGGAAGTGTCCACTTCCATGACGATAAATCACGCATCACAGAAGTGCTTTCGTCAAGGGTGACTGACACGTGGCATCCACCGTAACGGAACGCTGTTAAGCTATCGGGTCTGGTTTTGGATCCGATAACCCGTTAACAGCCCCGACCAATGGGGATTTTCCACATGTAAAATCATCATTGGCTGGAGGAAACACGTGTCGGCTCACCGTTAGGACAGATGTCATCCACTCATTAGACCCAAAGCGCCTATGATACATTGACGCGTGGCATGGCCCAACAGAGGCCCATTCCTATGAAAAGGCCGACCCGTTTGACTTGGTCAAAAGGTGGCGGGCTGGCCCACGGCAAGCCTGTTAACGGCTAGTTCGCGTATAGCCCATTTACAGCCCGCTAACCCAGGGCCCGTTTACGGCCTAGCCGAATTAGGCCCAGTAGCGTCATCTGGGTCGTCCAATATAATTCCAGTCTGTTTTAACTTCCGGCCCATGTATGGGCCATGACGTCTTTCGGCCCGTATGAGGCCCTTATTACTCTCGGCCCATTAACGGCCCATGGTAAAACTAGCCCGTAATGAACAGTGTATCACTTTATACCCATTAACGGCACGTGGTGAAACTGGCCCGTAATGAACAGTGTATCACTTTATACCCATTAATGGCCCATTATTCCGTTGGACCGTTTCCATCCCATGTTATCTTTCAGCCTTTTCGGGGCCCATTTATTCTTTGGCTCATTTCCACATTCGTTTACTTACGGCCCGTTACTGTCATTTTCTGCTTGTGGGACAAATTCAGCCCGTGGTTACAGTTGGCCCGTTTGTGGACCGTTAATATGTTGGGCCGTTTTCATAGTGTCATAAAAATACGGCCGATTAACGACGACCCGTTATGGTCGGCCCATGAACGGACGCTTTCAACTCTAGCCCATTTACGGCCATAATGTGGTCTGTTATTGGCCCATGTTTGGCCAACCGATCATAAGCCCGTAGAAGGCCCATTAATGATACGGCCCATAGAAGGCCCATTGTGTCTACGGCTCATATAAGGCCCATTGTTTCTACGCCACGTAGAAGGCCCATTGTTTCTACGGCCCTTAGAAGGCCCATTGTTTCTACGACCCGTAGGAGGCCCATGTTAACTACAGCCGATGGGCATCAAAGTTCACCACCAGTGAAAATATAGGGAACACCCTACACTATACAAAAATGGCTTGCTATTTTCTTCAGCCGGTGGCTGCACGTTAAGAACAAATTTTGTATCGCGCCAAAACAAATTACAACTATAAAACAAAAGGAAGGTTGCCATAAAAGTTAACAGTCTAGCAGATAAATGCACCGCCAGAAGTTCAGAAGCTCGGTTCATTTGACCTGATTGTTACGTTTTCGTGTTGTATTGTCCGATGGAGCACCATAACCTTTGCCTTCAGTTCTCCTAGGCTCCTGAACAACATAGAAAATGTCTAATAGTCTGGTTTCAAAACCATGCATATCTTGACAACATCGAACAATGTCTCTCCTTGTTTCACAAAGGGTCTCTGTTAGGAAATGGACTTGTGTCTGGAGCGCAGATACAACATTGTTTTGAGCTTTTATATCTTGATCATGAGGCAGTTTGGACAAGATTGCCTTAACAACCAAGCCAGTATTACGCAGGAACGTGCTTTTGGCACTGTTAGTGGACAGGTACTGACCCACTGCAGCAAGAGCTGACATTGCGATTATAGTTGCCTCGCCACCTTCAGAAGGTGGCAGTTCCACCATTTTTTCCATAGCTCGCTGAAAAGTTGTGGTTTTACATTAGTAGTACCAGAACAGAAGATATTAAGGAGGCAGCAAAACCAAACAAAATAGCTTTGGTCTATATATAGAACTTATTCTAGTGAACCCATGTAACATAATAGTTGTATTTTATTGCAAAGTACATAATAAAACCAGGTTCCAAACATATGACCATGTACCATCGCTAATGTATTGTCTATTTCTTCACATTGTATTGAGGGCTAACGATAAAGAGACGAAGTTTATAATACGGTAAGCATAGTATGACAACATTCATATCACAAAACAACTGAGAACAGACAAACAGGCAATTTGTAACGTTGTGTGGGCAAGTCCAGCACGGAACTAGATTACAGGTTAAGATCAAAGGAACATCACTCCTCTCTTTTAAACCTTGTAAGGTGTAATGATACGCTAAGACAATTGTGTATAAAATTGAAAAGAGTAATAGACATTGGCTGCAAACCATGCAGTTCAAGGCACAAGTTAGAGTAAGTAGTAGTTAAAAGGCATGAGGATTAAGGACTTACAACAGCGGCTTTGACTGGTGTAGTCATGCCCTTCTTCCTACTGGTGTGACAGTCCTTGAAGATTTCGACAACATTTGGTTCAGGTACTTTTTGGTCCTTGAGGGCTTTCCTCTGCATTTGGAACAAGTCAATATAGATCTGATAATATGGTACAGCGAAAGAGTGAAACAACAGTTGATTACAAGAGACTCGCAGTGTGCAATATAGCTACGAGATCCTGTCGTCCATTGGAATTTCACTTTCGTACGATTGGCCTTGTTCTTTGAACAGTTCACCTACAAGAAGATAGATTTGTGTGGCACATGTGTAAATAGGACTTCAACATGTGATCTGATCGCATATATATAATGTACCTAATACTTCGGATCAGACCAGTGTTTAACGAGGCCTCTCCTGTCTTCATCAGATATATTTTACACTTGAGATGTTTGGGAAAGTTCACTGTTAGCCTTGCCTTCAAAGTGAGTTTTCCTCAAGTTATATCGATATTGTCGCAGAGCAGACTTGAAAACATGGGTGCAAGCTTGTCTGGTTGCATCATCTTGTCTATCCAACTTGAACCTCATCTGTTGAAAATTATGGGAGTCTCATTATCAGCAACCTAGAAAGTATTGGACAGAGCAAGATGATATTACTAGTTTCCATACATAACCATACTTACAGATGAATGGTCAATGAAGGTGTTGAACCGGGTTTCGTCTTTGTCATTCCTGTACTGAATCCATGTTGGGAGGATACGTACATGACACCTAACAGCAACCGCTGCCTCTGATACTAACTTGGCTGACTCTGTAGCATCACGTGGCCTTTTTAAACCTGCCTCAAAATGGATCTCCATTCTTCCTCCTCTAGATTTAGTTAACCTATCGAGCATTATCCCTAATGTTTGTTTCCTCTTGCACCTAGGTGCTAGTCCAACAACAAACATAGGAAGTGTTAGTGCACATCAAACTGTGAGACTAGATATAAAGAAGCGTGCAACTGTAAATTGACTCCATCAACTACCTTCTTGCTATTGAAGCTCATAAAGTTCATCTGATCTTGCCAACTCATCTTGTGTCAAGAGTTCTTCGGAAGTAGTGTCAGGTGGCAAGGGAGCTTGGGAACGTGCTGCTAGCTGAGTTGACGAACGAGTAAATCATGCAGGTGGTGGTACTGTGGAAGGTGTTGCAACAACTAGGGTTGTCTCTGCTTGTTTGGTGGCAGCTATTTGTTTCTGTTTGGCTTGTTCTGCAGCTCGTGTAGCATGGGATACCCTGTTGGTACAATTTTCTGCTAGACTTTGACCTTCTATTGCACCATCAGTACTAGCAGAATCTGCAGGATTGTTCCGCTTCCCTTTCCCTGTCATTCTGTCTTGCTTCCTCTTTCTTTGTGCCATGTTAAGTCAAGCCGACAAGAAAAATGAATAACAATTTAGTTCTTCAGAACAAATGTACTTTGATGTAAGAACACGGTGTGATAGACAGATATTGTATGTTCTAGAAACAGGAACACGTGTCTTAGTCACAAGTATAATGTGTAAAGTAAGCAGACGAAATTCAACAAAATTAGAAGCAATACAAGCTAGACATCATACATAACATGCAACCACATATAACAGTGCCAAGTTAGAGGGAGCACCTGTGATGGTGCGCTAGGGGAGACGTGCTCAGCACCAACACGGCTACGTTGAGTGTCTATGCATGTGTTGTCTTGGAAATCATCTTGGGGGGATGTAGGAGTAGAATCTGTAGAGGCCCTCCATTTGGAAGGAGCACCTTCATCCGCTGCCTTGCTAACTTCCTTCCGCTTTATTGATTTTGAATTGTCAAGTAAAACCGACAAGAAAAAGCAATAAAATTCACCCTTCAGAACTCATTCGTGCATGATACTAACAATCACTACTTTGATGTAAGGCAAACACATGATTCTAGGATGGAATAATACGAAAAACAGGACGACATGGCATATTCACAACTGTTTGTGTAAACTAAGAAGAAACCATTTCACCAAATAAGAAGCAATGCAAGCTAGACACCACGTGAAAGATGCAACCACTATGACTCTGCCAAGTTAAAAGTGTCCCATCATAAATGGCATTTCAACAAATTAGAACCAGCGCATGCTATAAATCATATCAAAGATGCAACTAATATCACACTGCATATACTGTAGGTGTCTCGTCATATTGGTTTATGCAGGATACAAAAACCAATAGTTTTATGTGAGGACATGCTTAATAGACAGATGTACTATGTACTAAATATAGGAAGGCATGTCACATTAACAGGTATAATGTATAAGCTAAGCAGAATAGCACATGCAGTTTAACCAGATTGGAAGAATTACAATCTAGAAACCATATGCAACATGCAACCACATATCACGCTGCCAAGTTAGAGCAAGCACCTGCGATGCTAGTGTAGGGGAAATGCGGTAATCAACTACAGAGCTACGTTCACTATCTTCATCTAGCCTTGCTGTTTCTTGAGAATCATGTCGGGAGGCTGACGCTGCATTCTTTAAATGAGGAGTAATCTACTTGCCTGACTGCCTCATCATAAGTGATTGATGAGGGATACACAAGGACATTAGTTTGATGTAAGAACATGGTTAATACACAGATGTACTAGTATGTACCAAAAACAGAAAGGCATGTCATATTCAAAGGTATAATGTGTAAGCTAAGCAGATGCAATTTAACCAAATTGGAACTAATACAAGCTAGACATCCAGCTGGAGTGGTGAGCATGATCATCTAGGACCTGAGAGCCTGGTGGGAGGCGGGCTGCTTGGCCACCATCACGGCTTTTTAGTTGGCTTCCAGGTGATGCCTCTCTTTGCTGGGCTTGTCACCGGCTCGGCCAGTGACCTGACTAGCTATTTGTCTTCTGGTGCTCACGGGATGGTGGTTCATGTAAAAAATATATTTCCTTATCTTAATAAAGACCGAGTTCGGCCTTTCGAATACAAGCTAGACACCATATGGAACATGCAACCACATATGACACCGCGAAGTTAAAGCAAACACCTGGGATGGTGGTTCATTGCAAGCGAGGTCATCAACTCCAGAGCTATGTTTACCGTCTCCATCTGCTGACACTGCACCCTTTATAGCGTTGTAACGTGTCATGATTACCCGTGTAGAAAGCTGGAGCAACTTCTCTCTTTTCTTTTCTGCTTCTCTCGAGGCAGACTCTGAAATACCCTTGCATAAAAACACAATAGTGAGAGTATGGGTGAAGTGTGTGCAGAACTAGTGCACTGTAAAAGTAGCAGATACCAGGTGGCTGAAAAATAAATGACAGGAGACATATGATAGCTCTACAACATTGCATGGCAAACAAAATTAGATTCTACTCCATATGATTTTGTAATATATAAGCATAGGAAATGCAGGTACTCCTCCAGCACAGCACCACATGTGGTCATATCAAGATAACAGTCGACTAGAAATAAATAGGTCAGTCGATTTTTTAATGAACCATCTGATCCATAAGGAACGGGCAGATGGCCTTCGTCTACCTCCCACCAGTCACTGTTGATGATCTTTCTCGAACCGCTAGTGACCACCGGCCCAGACCCCTGCCTCTGCCGCCCCGCCCTCCCCTCGACCTCACACCACTGTCGTGCTTGGCAGCGCCCCCAAGCCATCCCTTTAATCCCGGTCGACCTCTAGATCGGGCGCTAGTAGCTCTAGGCACCACATGCCCCTAAGATAAACACCGAGGCGCTGCTTCCCCAGTGTAATAGGCAGACTAGCGCCTATTACACCGGGGAATGCTTCCATTAATTGGGAATCAACTGACCAGGAACTGAAATTCAGGTGGGCGATAGACCTCTAGCTAAGGTGAAATAGTATATGAGGAGAAACCTTGTGCATTGCGAGTTACTAGGAACATCTAGTATCAAGAAGAAGCGGTCAACTAGTGTCTTTTGTGGGATGAATACCGTGCAAGCAGAGACGTAAGATTTGCACAAATAAGGGAAGAGGAGTACCATTTTCAGTTGCCGGTGTGGTCGCCTCCACATGTCGCGCCGATCTTCTTCTTTTTGCTGGGGAAACCGATGTTCTGGAGGGTGCGGGCTTGGATGAACCCATGGTCAAATTGTTGAATGTGTTGCCGTGGCCATATGTCGGCAAAGGGGAAGCAGATCTGAGGCGGCAAAGGACGGCGTAGCAGGAACAACTCCGGTGCGGTGGAGGGTGGCGAAGTTGGAGTGGCAGCGATGAGGGAGTCCTGGATTAGGAGGTCCTCGGACAGTCGGACTATATACTTTGGCCGGACTATTGGACTATGAAGATACAAGATTGATGACTTCGTCCCGTGTCCAGGTGGGACTCTCCTTTGCGTGGAAGGCAAACTTGGCAGTTCAGATATGTAGATCTCCCCCCTTGTGACCGACTCTGTGTAACCCTAGCCCCCTCTAGTGTCTATATAAACCGGAGGGTTTAGTCCGTAGGACAACAACAATCATAATCATAGGCTAGCTTCTAGGGTTTAGCCTCTATGATCTCGTGGTAGATCAACTCTTTTAATACTCATATCATCAAGATCAATCAAGCAGGACATAGGGTATTACCTCCATCGAGAGGGCCCGAACCTGGGTAAACATTGTGTCCCCCGCCTCCTGTTGCCATCTGCCTTAGACGCACAGTTTGGGACCCCCTACCCGAGATCCGCCGGTTTTGACACCGACATTGGTGCTTTCATTGAGAGTTCCACTGTGTCGTCACCATAAGTCTTGGCTCCTTCGATCATCGGCAACGATGCGGTCTAGGGTGAGGTTTTTCTCCCCAGGAAGATCTTCATATTCGGCGGCTTCGTACTATGGGCCAACTCGCTTGGCCATCTGGAGCAGATTGATAGCTACGCCCCTGGCCATCAGGTCAGGTTTGGAAGCTTGAACTATACTGCCGACATCCGCGGAGACTTGATCTTCGACGGATTCGAACCCATGTCAGGTGCGCCACACAGTCGCGACCAGCATGACTTAGCTCTGCCGTCGGACGGTGTTCGGGAGATCACACCTGTGGCTACTCCGGCCATCAAACCGGAGCAGATCGTGTCGTCCAAGGAAGGGTGGATGGACCCCGCCACGGAGGCCGCACACCCAGCGGTGATAGAGCCGAATACTAACTTCACCTCCTGTGAGACCTGTGTTGCCGGACCCTTGGATTCGTCCCCGGCCACAGGCTCCGAGCCACCCGCGTCCGTGCCTGTCGAATCTGATTGGGCACCGATCATGGAGTTCACCTCCGTGGATATCTTTCAGCACTCGCCCTTGGGAGACATGCTAAATTCATTAAGGTCTCTCTCCTTGTCAGGAGGCCCTTGGCCGAACTGTGTCCGGCTCGAGCAGGATGCGGATGACGAAGAAATTCGTCCCCCACCCACCACCCACTTAATAGCCACTGTCGACGAATTAACCGACATGCTTGATTTCATCTCCGAAGACATCGACGGTATGGATGATGATGCAGGAGAAGAACAGGAACCACCGCCCACAGGGCGCTGGGCAGCCACCTCATCATATGAAATATACATGGTGGACACCCCCAAAGAAAGCGATGGCAATAAGGCAACGGAGGATAATCCCCTCGAGAAACAATCTAAGCACCGGCATCATCGGCGCCACTCTAAGCCCCGCCATAGCAAAAGCAGTGATACTGGCACAAGAGACAATAACGCTGCGGACAGTGCTGAAGACAATCCCATTCAGCCAGGCTTCGAGCGGGAGGATGGGCAAGCTAGCCCTAAGGAATAGGCGGCAGACGGAGAATCAGAGGATGACAATTACATGCCTCTCTCCGATGACGAGGTGAGCCTCGGCAACGAAGAATTTATCGTGCCTGAGGATCCCGTCGACCAGGAGCGCTTCAAGCGCCGGCTTATAGCCATAGCAAAAAGGCTAAAGAAAAATCAACAGCATCTTCAAGCCGATCAAGATCTGCTAGCGGATAGATAGACCGAAGTACTGGAAGCCGAGGAATACGAACTCGAGCACCCAACCAAAACTTACCCAAAGCGCAGATTGCTACCCCAACTTGAGGATGAAGCATTAAAGACAACACTACCATCGTATGATGCGGCTGACCGGCCACCTCGTGGCTGTGACAAAGCGGCGTATCAGCCCGAAGTCCATCCCGCACCCCGTCTCCAGTGAAACAAAAACACCAAGGCCCAGGGCAACACGCAGGACCTGCGAGACGTATTGGAAAACAAAGCAGGACGTACAAGATCGATCTACGGATCACGGGGGCGCGCCCCAACGAGTGACGACGACCGTCACGCTGGATATACTAAAAGCAAATCCGGCCGGGCCGAATACAGCAGACAAGACTCATATGAACTGCGTCGTGATATAGCCCGGCAGAGAGGCGCCGCACACCCGCTATGCTTCACGGATGAAGTAATGGATCACGAATTCCCAGAAGGTTTTAAACCCGTGAATATTGAATCATATGATGGCACAACAGACCCCCGGTATGGATCGAAGATTTCCTCCTCCACATCCACATGGCCCGCGGTGACGATCTATACACCATCAAGTACCCCCCATTAAAACTCAAAGGACCTGCTCAGCATTGGCTCAATAGCCTGCCGGCAAACTCCATTGGCAGTTGGGAGAACTTGGAAGACGCAACTTCCAGGGCACTTATGTGCGACCACCGGATGCCGATGACTTAAGTCACATAACCCAACAGCCAGGGGAATCCGCCAGGAAATTCTGGACTCGGTTCCTGACTAAAAAGAACCAAATCATTGACTGTCCGGATGCCGAGGCTTTAGCGGCATTTAAGCATAACATCCGCGACGAGTGGCTCGCCCGACACCTCGGCCAAGAAAACCCGAGGTCCATGGCAGCCCTCACGACACTCATGACCCGCTTTTGTGCGGGCGAGGATAGATGGCTGGCTCACAGCAACAACACTTTAAGAAACCCTGGCAATTCAGATGCCAAAGATAGCAACGGTAGGCCACGTCGCAACAGACACAAGGGCCGCAACAACAGTGACAATGCCGAAGACATAGCAGTCAATGCCAGATTCAGTGGCTCTAAATCCGGTCAGCGGAAAAGGCCGTTCAAAAGAAGCAATCCAGGCCCGTCCAGCTTGGACCGCATACTCGATCGTTTGTGTCAAATTCACGGCACCCCCGATAAACCAGCCAACCACACCAACAGAGAATGCTGGGTGTTGAAACAGGCCCGCAAGTTAAATGCCGAAAACAAGGAAAAGGGGCTGCATAGCAACAACGAGAAGGAGCCCCGGCCGCCGAACACAGGAGGACAGAAGAAATTCCCTCCCGAAGTGAAAACGGTAAACATGATATACGCAACCCATATTCCCAAGCAGGAACGGAAGCGTGCACTGAGGGACGTCTATGCGATGGAGCCAGTCGCCCCAAAGTTCAACCCATGGTCTTCTTGTCCTATCACCTTCGGTCGTAGGGACCACCCCACCAGTATCCATCATGGCGGTTTTGCCGCATTGGTCCTTGACCCCATCATTGACGGATTTCACCTCACTCGAGTCCTTATGGACGGTGGCAGCAACCTGAACTTGCTCTATCGGGATACAGTGCGTAAAATGGACATAGACCCCTCGAGGATCAAACCCACCAAAACCACCTTTAAAGGTGTCATCCCACGTGTAGAGGCCTGTTGCACAGGCTCAATAAAACTGGAAGTAGTCTTCGGATCTCCGGACAACTTCCGAAGCGAGGAGTTAATCTTCGATATCGTCCCCTTCCGCAGTGGCTATCATGCACTGCTCGGATGAACCGCATTTGCCAGATTCAATGTGGTACCACATTATGCATACCTCAAGCTCAAAATGCCAGGACCTCGTAGGGTTATAACAGTCAATGGAAGCACAGAACTCTCGCTCCGCATAGAGGAGCACACTGCGGCCCTCGCAGCAGAAGCGCAAAGCAGCCTTATGAGGCAAACCGCCAATTTGGTGAAAAAGACCCCGGACACCTTCAAGCGAGTCCGGAGTACCCTGCAAAATGATCGCCAGGCACGTTTAGAGCTCACCTAGCAATTCGTCCTCCGTCCTAGTCCGAGTCAAGCGGCGAAATTTGTGCCGCGCGTACATAATTACACACTCAAGATACCATGGGCATATGAGGAGGCACGGCCCATAATGTGGCTCAACTGCTTCAGGACCCGTATACCTTTAACATTTTCTTCCTTTCAGGCCCCTATTCTATGAAGGCCCTCTCCGATCGTCTGATTATCGGACCCGTCATGGGAAAGAAACACCAAGGAAGCAAGAAGCCTTGACGTACAAGGGAATCCTCAGGTGGTCTCTCATAACGATCGATATACCTGTTTTGCATACCCACACGCAACTTGACCTTGGATAGGAGATGTCAAATAGTCCTATTTTTTACTTATTGCACTACATGTATGCATACGCTTTGACATATCATTTAAATAACAATATACAGCATCAGCTCATTATTGCATTCCTTTATCTCTTTTTTCCCTATCTGCTTACTTATGACAAGTTGCACCCATACATTCTGATACGACCAGTGCGCCAGGGGCTTCAGTTTACCCCATAACACGGCATGAAAAGTCCAAAAACTTTCGACAGTGTGGCACACCAAACTTATAGCATTATATGCATCAACTCCGAATCATGTCTTGGGTCAATAGTTGGGTTTTCCCGGCTCCCGTGTTTTGGTACCTTACGTTCCGCTATATCGGCTAAGGTAGCACTGGGAGAACTACTATGACTGTGTCCCGGTTCGTCCGGACGAGCACCTCAGTAGAGAAAGCCAAAAACTGACTGTCATGATGCGGCGAGAGCTGGTCGCTGTTCGAGACTTCTCAAATCCTTAAAGATGTTTTCTGCTTCGGGCGAGGAGTCGGCCTTGTCTGATTTAGGCGTGCATAGCGCCCCAAGTTCGTCCTTCCGAATACTAGGGGCTTCGCCAAAATTTAAAATTGTAGACTTCTATGGCTAAGTGAGAGTGATAGAGCCTTATAGTCTGATTGCCTGGTTCGTTGTGTTGAACACCTCCTTCAAAGGACCCAAAACTGGGATAAAGAGTGATCAGGTTTATCCCGAACACCTCAGTACTAGTTACATGGGGGCAGAAGCCGACGACTGGCCAACTCTCAAACTTTATAAACGGCCGCACAGAAGGTGATATTTTAAATTAACAAGCGTAACATAGCGCACATGAACTCATTAAATATTACAGGATCAATGAGTACATTCATTCAAATATTACATCCTTAGCACATTCATCTGCCACAAGGCAAGCACCCTTCAGGACACTATCATAATACTTTTCGGGGTGGCGATGCTCCTTGCCCTTCGGTGGCCGCTCCTTCACCAGCTTTTTGGCGTCCATCTTCGCCCAGAGCACTTTTGCCCGGGCAAAAGCCCTGCGCGCACCCTCAATGCAGGCGGACCGCTTTATGACTTCAAGCCGGGGGCAGGCGTTTACAAGCCGCCTTACCAGGCCGAAATAGCTGCCGGGCAGGGGCTCGCCAAGCCACATCCGGACTATGAGGCCCTTCATGGCCAGTTCGGCCACCTTGTGAAGTTCGACCAGCTGCTTCAACTGGGCGCTCAAGGGCATCGGATGTTCGGTCCCAGTATACTGAGACCAGAACAAATTCTCCGTCGAGCTCCCTTCCTCGGCCCGGTAGAACTCCACGGCATCTGACACACTGCGGGGTAGATCTGCGAACGCTCCTGGAAAGCTCCGAATTCGGGTAAGTAAAAGGAAAGTTTCCTTCACATGCTTGCTTTGCATAAAGAATGCCTTACCCGCCGCTATCTTCCTGACCGCCTCAATTTCCTGGAGGGCCTTTTGGGCTTCGGCCTTGGCATGTTGTGCGTTCTCAAGGGCCTTTGCAAGCTCGGACCCTTGCGTCTTAGAGTCATGCTCCAAGGACTTATACTTCTTGTCGAACTCCTGGAGCTCTTGCTGAACCTCGTCGACTCGGGCCTCTTGCTTCTCGCACTCGGCGCGCTCCTTGGTCGCTTCACCTTCGGCCTCGAACAGCGCCTTCTTTAGGGTCGCCACCTCGGTCGTGGCCCCTAGCAAGATTCATGACGATCCTGTGATCTAACAACCAGTTTCCTTTTTCTTTATCAATAAACAAACGAGGTATCACTTACCTTTGTTCTCCTCGAGCTGCCTCTTGGTAAGGCCAAGCTCTTCCTCGGACCGCTCAAGGTCCCGCTTCAGTGCGGAGACCTCCGCCCTGTGAGCGGCAGCGGCCAGCAGTGAAGCCTGCTTATTCCCATAGACATATTCTGATTAGACTCCTGTGATTATTATTTGATCCTCTGTTCGGCCTTTCATCCGAACACCAAACAGAGCATCGGGGGCTACTGTCTATGCTGTAACATTTTCTCACAATTTGATTACTTACCTCAAAGCCTGTTAGGAGGCTGGCACAGGCTTCAGTCAGTCCGCTTTTTGCGGACTGAATCTTCTTGACCATCACACTCATGATAGTGTGGTGCTCTTCATCAATCGAAGCGCCGCGAAGTGCTTCCAGCAAATTGTCCAATGACCCTGGATGGACAGAGGCCATCGGCACAGACTTGCTGCCCCCAGCATTAGAGCCCAAGGGAGTCTTGCCCCTCATGCGCCCAGTGTCCGTAATGTTGCCTTGGGGTGCTTCCGGAACTGTCTCCCCTTGGTTCGGTACCCTTTGAGACAGCACCTCGACATCGTCCATAGGGCGGGGGAGAAGGCGGTCGGGAGTGAATGACTATTCATCTCCGACGGGACCAAAGACTCATCCAAAGAGGATATGTCGATACGAGCTTTGGAGGGGCTACATGATCATGTTCGACATGATAAGAAGTAATAGAATAAAACATACCAAGAACTATTACGGTATCCGGATACTTACGATTTCGCCAGGGGCTTGTCCCTGGGTAACCACTCCTCGTTGCTAAAAGCGGCCGCTGTGGAGCAGTCCGGAAGGAGAGTCCTTCCCTTCTTGGACCCTTCGGCTTCCCCTGACGGGGCGGCCTTCCTTTTCTTGTCTCCCCGGCTGGGGGGAGAACTTTCCTCTTCCTCCTCCTCGTTTTCGTGGGAGGAGGGCGCCTCGGTGTTATCGGACGATGATTCCGATACAGCCTTGCGCCGGAGAACTTTACTGGTCCCCGTGGCCTTCTTCTTGGCCTTCTTCTCCGGCGCCTCATAGGGTGCCGGAACCAGCATCTCTGTTAAGAGAGCACTTGCTGGATCTTTCGGTAGTGGGGAGAGACAATCAATCCGCTCCGCTATCGTGACCCATTCCTGTTAAATGGCATGGAGGCTTAGATCCACCACATTATTATACTGAGGAAAGAAACATCTTATGAGATATAAGGAGCTTACCGGATTGGCAGGGTGCTTTGCGCTGAGTCCGCGATCCTCGGTAAGGGAAGGAGGTACCTCGATGGACTTGAACAGCACCCTCCAGATGTCCTGGTGTGTCGTGTCAAAAAGCTCTCGCAGCGTCTGGTGCTTAGCCGGGTCAAACTCCCACATATTGAATGCACGTCTTTGACACGGGAGGATCCGGCGGAAAAGCATGACCTGGACCATGTTGACAAGCTTGATTTTCTTGTTTATCATGTTTTTAACACAGTTCTGGAGTCCGGTCAGCTCCACCGATGAACCCCAGGATAGGCCCTTCTATTTCCAGGAAGTGAGCCGCGTGGGGATGCCGGATCGAAATTCGGGGGCTGCCACCCAGTTGGTGTCGTGTGGTTCGGTGATGTAGAACCCCCCCGATTGCCACCCTTTCACTGTCTCCACATAGGAGCCTTCGAGCTAGGTGACGTTGGGCATTTTTCCCACCATGGCGCCTCCGCACTCCGCTTGCTGGCCGACAACCACCTTTGGTTTAACGTTGAAGGTTTTCAGCCACAGGTCGAAGTGGGGCTTGATGCGGAGGAAGGCCTCGCACACGACGATGAACGCCGAGATGTTGAGGATGAAATTTGGGGCCAGATCATGGAAGTCCAACCCGTAGTAGAACATGAGCCCACGAACAAATGGGTGGAGGGGAAATCCCAGCCCCCGGACGAAATGGGTAAGGAATACAACCCTTTCGTAGGGTTCGGGGGTAGGGACTATCTGCCCCTCGTCTAGGAGCCGGTGTGCGATGTTTGCGGCCAGGTATCCGGCTTCTCAGAGCTTCGTAATGTTCTCCTCCGTAACAGAGGAGACCATTGATACGTCTCCAACATATCGATAATTTTTGATTGCTCCATGCTATAGTATCTACTTTTTTGGACATTATTGGGCTTTATTATCCACTTTTATATTATTTTGGGACTAACCTACTAACCGGAGGCCCAGCCCACAATTCCTATTTTTTGCCTATTTTAGGGTTTCGAAGAAAAGGAATATCAAACGGAGTCCAAACGGAATGAAAGCTTCGGGAACGTGATTTTCTCACCGAACATGATCCAGAGCACTTGGACCCTACGCCAAGAAACAAAAGAGGAGGCCACGAGGTAGGGGGGTGCGCCTCCCCCCAGGCGCGCCCTCCACCCTCGTGGGCCCCCTGTTGCTCCACCGATGTACTCCTTCCTCATATATATATACCTACGTACCCCCAAATGATCAGAGATGGAGCCAAAACCCTAATTACACCACCGCAACTTTCTGTATCCACGAGATCCCATCTTGGGGCCTGTTCTAGAGCTCCACCGGAGGGGGCATCGATCATGGAGGGCTTCTACATCATCACCATAGCCCCTCCGATGAAATGTGAGTAGTTCACCTCAGACCTACGGGTCCATAGTTATTAGCTCAATGGCTTCTTCTCTCTTTTTGGATCTCAATACAATGTTCTCCCCCTCTCTTGTGGAGAACTATTCGATGTAATCTTCTTTTTGCGGTGTGTTTGTTGAGACCGATGAATTGTGGGTTTATGATCAAGTCTATCTATGAACAATACTTGAATCTTCTCTGAATTCTTTTATGTATGATTGGTTATCTTTGCAAGTCTCTTTGAATTATCAGTTTGGTTTGGCCTACTAGATTGATCTTTCTTGCAATGGGAGAAGTGCTTAGCTTTGGGTTCAATCTTGCGGTGTCCTTTCCCAGTGACAGTAGGGGCAGTAAGGCACGTATTGTATTGTTGCCATCGAGGATAACAAGATGGGGTTTCATCATATTGCATGAGTTTATCCCTCTACATCATGTCATCTTGCTTAAGGCGTTACTCTGTTTTCATGAACTTAATACTCTAGATGCATGTTGGATAGCGGTCGATGAGTGGAGTAATAGTAGTAGATGCAGGCAGGAGTCGGTCTACTTGTCTCGGACGTGATGCCTATATACATGATCATGCCTAGATATTCTCATAACTATGCTTAATTCTGTCAATTGCTCAACAGTAATTCGTTCACCAACCGTAGAATACTTATGCTCTTGAGAGAAGCCACTAGTGAAACCTATGGCCCCCGGGTCTATCTTCATCATATTAATCTTCCAATACTTAGTTATTTCCATTGCTTTTTACTTTGCTTTTATTTTACTTTGCATCTTTATCAAAAAAAATACCATAAATATTATCTTATCATATCTACCAGATCTCACTCTTGTAAGTGGCCATGTAGGGATTGACAACCCCTTATCGTGTTGGTTGCGAGGATTTATTTGTTTTGTGCAGGTATAAGGGACTCGCGTGTAGCCTCCTACTGGATTGATACCTTGGTTATCAAAAACTGAGGGAAATACTTACGCTAATTTGCTGCATCATCCCTTCATCTTCGGGGAAAAACCAACGCAGTGCTCAAGAGGTAGCAAGAATGATTTCTGGCTCCGTTGCCGGGGAGTCTATGCAAAAGTCAATATACCAAGTACCCATCACAATCCCGATCTCCCGCATTACATTATTTACCATTTGCCTCTCGTTTTCCTCTCCCTCACTTCACCCTTGTTGTTTTATTCGCCCTCTCTCTCTCTATCCTCCCTCTCTTTTCCCATTTGCCTTTTTTCTCGCTTGCTTTTTGTTTGCTTGTGTGTTGGATTGCTTGCTTGTCACGATGGCTCAAGATAACACTAAATTGTGTGACTTTACCAATACCAACAACAATGATTTTATTAGCACTCCGATTGCTCCTCTTACCGATGTTGAATCTTGTGAAATTAATACTGCTTTGCTGAATCTTGTCATGAAAGACCCGTTTTCTGGCCTTCCTAGTGAAGATGCTGCTGCCCATCTAAATAGCTTCATTGATTTGTGTGATATGCAAAAGAAGAACGATGTGGATAACTAAATTGTTAAATTGAAGCTATTTCCTTTTTTGCTTAGAGATCATGCTAAAGCTTGGTTCTCGTCTTTGCCTAAAAATAGTATTGGTTCATGGAATAAGTGCAAAGATGCTTTTATCTCTAAGTATTTTCCTCCCGCTAAGATCATCTAGCTTAGAAACGATATTATGAATTTTAAGCAACTTGATCATGAACATGTTGCACAAGCTTGGGAGAGGATGAAATTAATGATACATAATTGCCCTACTGATGGTTTGAATTTGTGGATGATTATACAAATTTTTTATGCCGGATTGAATTTTGCTTCTAGAAATCTTTTAGATTCGGCCGCGGGAGGCACTTTTATGGAAATCACTTTAGGAGAAGCTACTAAACTCCTAGATAATATTATGGTTAATTATTCTCAATGGCATACTGAAAAGTCTACTAATAAATAGGTCCATGCGGTAGAAGAAATTAATGTTTTGAGTGGTAGATGGATGAACTTATGAAATTATTTGCTAGTAAAAGTTTTTCTTCTGTTCCTAATGATATGCCCTTGTCTACTTTGATTGAGAATAATAATGAATCTATGGATGTGAATTTTGTTGGTAGGAACAATTTTGGTAACAACGCGTATAGAGGAAATTTTAATCTTAGGCCTTATCCTAGTAATCCCTCTAATAATTATGGTAATTCCTACAACAATTCTTATGGAAATTATAATAAGATGCCCTCTGATTTTGAATCTAATATTAAAGAATTTATTACTTCGCAAAAGAATTTCAATGCTTTGATTGAAGAAAAATTGCTTAAGATTGATGAGTTGGCTATGAACGTTGATAGAATTTCTCTTGATGTTGATTCTTTGAAACTTAGATCTATTCCACCTAAGCATGATATCAATGAGTCTCTCAAAGCCATGAGAATTTCCATTCATGAGTGCTAAGAAAGAACCGCTAGGATGCGTGCTAAGAAAGATGCCTTTATAAGAGCGTGTTCTTCTAGTTCCTATGAAAATAAAGATGAAGATATAAAAGTTATTGATGTGTCCCCGATTAAATCTTTGTTTTGCAATATGAATCTTAATAATGATGAGACAGAATACGATCCACCTTTACCTAGAAGGCGTTCCAAGAATTCAGAGTTTTTAGATCTTGATGCTAAAATTGATGAAAGTGGGATTGAAGAAATTAAAACCCTAGATGTTGCTAAACCCACTATTTTGGATTTCAAGGTATTTAATTATGAAAATTTCTATTTGATTGATTGTATTTCCTTGTTGCAATCCGTGCTAAATTCTCCTCATGCTTATAGTTAAAATAAAGCGTTTACTAAACATATCGTTGATGCCTTGACGCAATCTTATGAAGAAAAACTTGAATTGGAAGTTTCTATCCCTAGAAAACTTTATGATGAGTGGGAACCAACTACTAAAATTAAAATTAAAGATCATGAGTTTTATGCTTTATGTGATTTGGGTGCTAGTGTTTCCATGATTCCAAAGACTTTGTGTGATTTGTTAGGTTTCCGTGATTTTGATGATTGCTCTCTAAATTTGCACCTTGCGGATTCCACTATTAAGAAACCTATGGGAAGAATTAATGATGTTATTATTGTTGCAAATAGGAATTATGTTCCCGTAGATTTTATTGTTCTTGACATAGATTGCAATCCTTCATGTCCTATTATTCTTGGTAATCCTTTCCTTAGAACGATTGGTGCAATTATTGATATGAAGGAAGGAAATATTAGATTCCAATTTCCGTTAAGGAAAGGCATGGAACAGTTTCCTATAAAGAAAATTAAATTACCTTATGAATCTATTGTGAGAGCCACTTATGTATTGCCTACCGAAGATGGCAATACCTAGATCTATCCTTGCTTTTTTATGCCTAGCTAGGGGCGTTAAACGATAGCGCTTGTTGGGAGGCAACCCAATTTTATTTTTATTCCTTGCTTTTTGCTCCTATTTAGTAATAAATAATTTGTCTAGGCTCTGTATAGGTTGTGTTTTTTGTGTTTAATTAGTGTTTGTGGCAAGTAGAACCGTTGGGAAGACTTGGGGAAAGTCTTGATATCTTGCTGTTAAAAACAGAAACTTTAGCGCTCACGAGAACTGCTGCCATTTTTATTTGGAAAGTGCTATTTAGATAAATTCCTCACGTTCAGAAATTTATTTTAGAATTCTTCGGGTTCCAGATCTTGCACTAGCTACGGATTACTACAGACTATTCTGTTTTTGATAGATTCTGTTTTTCGTGTATTGTTTGCTTATTTTGATGAATCTATGGCTAGTAAAATAGTTTATAAACCATAGAAAAGTTAGAATACAGTAGGTTTAACACCAATATAAATAAAGAATGAGTTCATTACAGTACCTTGAAGTGGTCTTTTGTTTTATTTCGCTAACGGAGCTCACGAGATTTTCTACTTTAAGTTTTGTGTTGTGAAGTTTTCAAGTTTTGGGTAAAGATTTGATGGATTATGGAACAAGGAGTGGCAAGAGCCAAAGCTTGGGGATGCCCATACCACCCCCAAGATAATCTAAGGACACCTAAAAGCCAAAGCTTGGGGATGCCTCAGAAGGCATCCCCTCTTTTCGTCTACTTCTATCGGTAACTTTACTTGGAGCTATATTTTTATTCACCACATGATATGTGTTTTGCTTGGAGCGTCTTGTATGATTTGAGTCTTTGCTTTTTAGTTTACCACAACCATCCTTTCTGTACACACCTTTTGAGAGAGCCATACATGATTTGGAATTTGTTAGAATACTCTATGTGCTTCGCTTATATCATTTGAGTTATATAGTTTTGCTCTAGTACTTCACTTATATATTTTAGAGCACGGTGGTGGATTGTTTTTATAGAAACTATTGATCTCTCATGCTTCACTTAGATTATTTTGAGAGTCTTAAATAGCATGGTAATTTGCTTAAATAATCGTAATATGCTTGGTATTCAAGAATAGTAAAAACTTTCTTATGAGTGTGTTGAATACTATGAGAAGTTTGATGCTTGATAATTGTTTTGAGATATGAAGATGGTGATATTAAAGTTGTGCTAGTTGAGTAGTTGTGAATTTGAGAAATACTTGTGTTAAAGTTTGTGATTCCTGTAGCATGCACGTATGGTGAACCGTCATGTGATGAAGTCGAAGCATGATTTGTTTATTGATTGTCTTCCTTATGAGTGGTGGTCGGGGATGAGCGAGGGTCTTTTCCTACCAATCTATCCCCCTAGGAGCATGCGCGTAATACTTTGCTTTGATAACTTGTAGATTTTTGCAATAAGTATATGAGTTCTTTATGACTAATGTTGAGTCCATGGATTATACGCACTCTCACCCTTCCACCATTGCTAGCCTCTCTAATACCGCGCACCTTTCGCCGTTATCATACACCCACCATATACCTTCCTCAAAACAGCCACCATACCTACCTATTATGGCATTTCCATAGCCATTCCGAGATATATTGCCATGCAACTTTCCACCGTTCCGTTCATTATGACAGGTTCCATCATTGTCATACTACTTAGCATGATCATGTAGTTGACATCATATTTGTGGCAAAGCCACCGTTCATAATTCTTTCATACATGTCACTCATGAGTCATTGCATATCCCGGTACACTGCCGGAGGCATTCATATAGAGTCATATTTTGTTCTAAATATCGAGTTGTAATTGTTGAGTTGTAAGAAAATAAAAGTGTGATGATCATCATTATTAGAGCATTGTCCCAGTGAGGAAAGGATGATGGAGACTATGATTCCCCCACAAGTCGGGATGAGACTCCGGACGAAATAAAAAAAGGGGGAGAAAGAAAAGAGGCCATAAAAAAGGCCCAAATGAAAAAAATGAATGAGAGAAAAAGAGAGAAGGGGAATGCTACTATCCTTTTACCACACTTGTTCTTCAAAGTAGCACCATGATCTTCATAGTAGAGAGTCTCTCATTTTGTTACTTTCATATACTAGTGGGATTTTTTCATTATAGAACTTGGCTTGTATATTCCAATGATGGGCTTCCTCAGATTGCCCTAGGTCTTTGTGAACAAGCGAGTTGGATGCACACCCACTTAGTTTCTTTTGTTGAGCTTTCATATACTTATAGCTCTAGTGCATCTGTTGCATGGCAATCCCTACTCACTCACATTGATATCTATTGATGGGCATCTCCATAGCCCGTTGATACGCCTAGTTGATGTGAGACTATCTTCTCCCTTTTTGTCTTCTCCACAACCACCATTCTATTCCACCTATAGTGTTATATCCATGGCTCACGCTCATGTATTGCGTGAAGATTGAAAAAGTTTTGAGAATGTCAAAAGTATGAAACAATTGCTTGGCTTGTCATTGGGGTTGTGCATGATTTAAATACTTTGTGTGGTGAAGAGAGAGCATAGCCAGACTATATGATTTTGTAGGGATATTCTTTGGCCATGTTATTTTGAGAAGACATGATTACTTTATTTAGTATGCTTGAAGTATTATTATTTTTATGTCAATATGAACTTTTATCTTGAATCTTTCGGATCTGAATATTCATACCACAATTAAGAAGAATTACATTAAAATTATGCCAAGTAGCACTCCACATCAAAAATTCTGTTTTTATCATTTACCTACTCGAGGACGAGCAAGAATTAAGCTTGGGGATGCTTGATACGTCTCCATCGTATCTATAATTGTTGATTGCTCCATGATATATTATCTACTGTTTTGGACATTATTGGGCTTTATTATCCACTTTTATATTATTTTTGGGACTAACCTACTAACCGGAGGCCCAACCCAAAATTGTTGTTTTTTGCCTATTTTAGGGTTTCGAAGAAAAGGAATATCAAACGAAGTCCAAACGGAATGAAACCTTCGGGAACGTGATTTTCTCACCGAACATGATCCAGAGGACTTAGACCCTACGCCAAGAAACAAAAGAGGAGGACACGAGGTAGGGGGCATGCCTACCCCCCCCCAGGCGCGCCCTCCACCCTCGTGGGCCCCTTGTTGCTCCACTGACGTACTCCTTCCTCCTATATATACCTACGTACCCCCAAAGGATCAGAGACTGAGCCAAAACCCTAATTCCGACGCCGCAACTTTCTGTATCCATGAGATCCCATCTTGGGGCCTGTTCCGGAGCTCCGCCGGAGGGGGCATCGATCATGGAGGGCTTCTACATCATCACCATAGCCCCTCCGATGATTTGTTAGTTGTTCACCTCAGACCTATGGGTCCATAGTTATTAGCTAGATGGTTTCTTCTCTCTTTTTGGATCTCAATGCAATGTTCTCCCCCTCTCTTGTGGAGAACTATTCGATTTAATCTTGTTTTTGCGGTGTGTTTGTTGAGACCGATGAATTGTGGGTTTAAGATCAAGTCTATATATGAACAATATTTGAATCTTCTCTGAATTCTTTTATGTATGATTGGTTATCTTCGCAAGTCTCTTTGAATTATCAGTTTGGTTTGGCCTACTAGATTGATCTTTCTTGCAATGGGAGAAGTGCTTAGCTTTGGGCTCAATCTTGCAGTGTCCTTTCCCAGTGACAGTAGGGGCAGCAAGTCACGTATTGTATTGTTGCCATCGAGGATAAAAATATGGGGTTTTCATCATATTGCATGAGTTTATCCCTCTACATATCATGTCATCTTGCTTAAGGCGTTACTCTGTTTTCATGAACTTAATACTCTAGATGCATGCTAGATAGCGGTCGATGAGTGGAGTAATAGTAGTAGATGCAGGCAGGAGTCGGTCTACTTGTCTCGGATATGATGCCTATATACATGATCATGCCTGGATATTCTCATAACTATGCTCAATTCTGTCAATTGCTTAACAGTAATTCGTTAACCCACCATAGAATAGTTATGCTCTTGAGAGAAGCCACTAGTGAAACCTATGGCCCCGGGGTCTATCTTCATCATATTAATCTTCCAATACTTAGTTATTTCCATTGCTTTTTACTTTGCTTTTATTTTACTTTGCATCTTTATCATAAAAATACAAAAAATATTATCTTATCATATCTATCAGATCTCACTCTTGTAAGTGGCCGTGTAAGGATTGACAACCCCTTATCGCGTTGGTTGCGAGGATTTATTTGTTTTGTGCAGGTACGAGGGACTCGCGTGTAGCCTCCTACTAGATTGATACCTTGGTTCTCAAAAACTGAGGGAAATACTTACACTACTTTGCTGCATCATCCCTTCCTCTTCGGAGAAAAACCAACGCAGTGCTCAAGAGGTAGCAACCATCCACTTGCCTCCTGCTCCAGACATGTTTGGAGTGGTTTTACGGAGAAAATGCGAACTTGGGCGCTGGAGCTCGAGTGCGCAAGAATGGATGGGCAGGGAAGAAGAAGGCGTGGGTGAAAAGGAGGAGTCCTTGTCCCTTTATAAGGGCGGAAGAAGCTATGCGACTCCCCACCTGCCTGGTAAATTCGCTTATTCCCCAAGTGCCGTAATTGATGGCACGGTTGGGTTAACCACACCCATATTGATGAGAATTCCGTGATAAGGGGACACGATATCTGCTTCGACAAGACATGCCAAGAAAACCACCTGGCAATACGTGTAGTAGCTGGTTAAGAAAACCGGTTCGAATAATGACCGAGCCATGGCGTGATGTCACATTATGAGAAGTTGTCAGCAGATTAGATTTGTGGAAATATTATACTCTCTACGGTGGTATGTGGAATTTGTTTTGCAAAGCCGGACACAATCCTGGTGTTCAGAATCTTCTATGGAGTACTCGGAGAAGGAACCCGCCTTGCAATGCCGAAGACAATCTGCGCGCCGGACTCATCGTCATTGAAGCCTGGTTCAGGGGCTACTGAGGGAGTCCTGGATTAGGGGGTCCTCGGACAGCCGGACTATATACTTTGGCCGGACTGTTGGACTATGAAGATACAAGATTGAAGACTTCGTCCCGTGTCCGGGTGGGACTCTCCTTTGCGTGGAAGGCAAGCTTGGCAGTTCGGATATGTAGATCTCCTCCCTTGTAACCGACTCTATGTAACCCTAGCCCCCTCCGGTCTCTATATAAACCGGAGGGTTTAGTCCGTAGGACAACAACAATCATAATCATAGGCTAGCTTCTAGGGTTTAGCCTCTATGATCTCATGGTAGATCAACTCTTGTAGTACTCATATCATCAAGATCAATCAAGCAGGACGTAGGGTATTACCTGCATCGAGAGGGCCCGAACCTGGGTAAACATTGTGTCCCCCCCCTCCTGTTACCATCCTCCTTACACGCACAGTGTGGGACCCCCTACCCGAGATCCACCAGTTTTGGCACCGACAAGCGGTGAGGCGTAGGACGGCATGGTTGAACTGGCTCGAGTACGGACGGCTCGGCCTCGACTTCAACTACTAGCCGTGGAGGGCGTTGCGGTTGAGGTTGCGGTGGACGACGACTTCGGGGTATCGACTCTGGCGTGATGGAGGAGAGTGGCGGTTGATGGGTGGAATGGGGTGGCGGACGAAGGACGCCGGGGTTTCGCGGCTGGTGGAGAGATAGTTTTTGCGCCCACGGAGTACGAATGGGGAATTGGACGGGTGGGCGGGGGGGAGGGGGAGAACCATGTTACGGTCTGGGACGCGCTTGTTTTTGGATTTTTTGAACAGAAGATGGGACGCGCTTGTTTGAAATTTGGGGAAAGTACAAACTTTGTCGCCCTCTTAAATTTTGGACCTACTGCGGGTCGTGGGTAGGATGGTAATCCCAGGTGTCCCAAATAGTGGGCGGGCCGCGGGAGCGATTTCAGCCGCGCGCATGTGTGCTTAGGCGGCCATTGTGTATGAATGTTTTTCGGAGGCGGTTGCGTGGCGTCTAGATGAAGCTACAAACCTACCCCGGTTTAGACCTTTGGACGTCGGGCCGGTAGGTTTCACGGGTCGGAGTTATTAGAAAAGTAATTCCCTTGTACTACCAAACATTGGTCTCACGCGGTTTTGGGGCGAGTAGAGGCTCTTTTGGTTGAAACACAAGCATTCATGTTTAGAGTACTCTTGAACTTTGAGGATTGACCTAAATAGACAACGTTAAATTTGACCTTGTATGTTTGAAAACCTCATTAAATTATCCACTTCTTTTTGAAATTTTGACACTTGAAAATCCTATAACTACGATTATTTTGGAATGGAGGAGCTAAATTAGAATCTATTTTGTACATGACTACATATGCTATTATGTACAAAATCAGAGCAAATATTCGTGCCTCCATAATTTAGGTATGATTTACAAATACCATGATATCAAATTCAAATAATTGAATGGACTTCATGTCGAATTTGATTTTTTTAAACCACCTTAAGTTGAATTCAAATATATGCTAGTTCATAGGTAGCTATTTATAATGTTCATTGTATAACTTTCGTATGTATAATGTGCTTTACACACACAACATGAACTATACTCACGTTTATATTCGATTACTAAAGCGATGCATTGTCTGGAGTTCAAAAAACTAACTATGTGGATCAATTTTGTCGAATAATAACATAGACATGCTCAAGTTCGATAGAATCTAGATGTGTGATGCTCAAATTGCTATCTTTGTCTTGTACGACTAGTCATCCATGGGTGTCCCTAAATGCGTCAGGGGCCGACCAATGTGGCGCAGGATGGAACCAAACGAAGGGCCTCACCTCGACCCACCGGACCTCACGCGGTGACACACCCTCTGCCCCCACGTCTCGTTATCTTCTCACACCCACACATACCAACACAAACACCACACACAAAAAATATATTCTCCTAGTGCCTCTATCCATTCCCCCCTTGCATATACACACTCAAGGGAATCTCTCGTCATGATGTCATATTCGTCTCTCTCTCTCTATCTCTATCTCTCTCTCTCTAGACCACTCTCATTTCTTGGTCTATCTCTCCCACGCCCCCCCTGTCGGCCCCTCTATCCATGCCTCTCTTGAATACGTAATACACATACATACCTCTCTAGGCCCTGCCAAATGCATCAACTACACATTCACACATGTTACATCACGTACCCCATTGATCTAAAAATCCCTCTCTTCACGTTTATTTCGCATATAACATTCCTTTTGAATAAAGTGTGGCCAAATTTTTTTTAGAATTTCTACATATATACAACATTACAAAGTTACATGGAGGAGTATGAACGCTTGCATTGCATGGTGCCCACAATGATATTTATTCCGCACTATGAATTTGTATATTTTTATACTATATATAAAGTTAGTCATAATAAAGAGAAATGAAGAGCATCTCTCTCTCCATCGCATACCCCCCCTACGCCCCTTTCATGTACGCACACAAACTATCTCCAGGTCCTCTAAAAGTAAGCCCCAGCACATTCACGCATGTTTCATCTTTCTCTCGTGATATATACAGTGATGATCATTGTATTTGAAGCGAAAGCGCGATACGTACATTGGACTTCAGAATCCACTCATTACGATCACCATTTATGTTTTGTGGTTATTATATAGTCACGGGCTCACCGTACAACTCTGTATTTGCTCAAGACACGACTAGTTGACCAGTTAAATGCTCCACGTGGCACCTCTAGTGTTGCATCACATTATCTCACTACCATCGGGCCCACCTGTCGGCTTGTATCTACTCTACATCTACACTCTTATAAATACTAGTAAGATGCCTATGCGTTTCACGGAACATCAAGATGCATTTGTATGAGTAGTTTATCTTGTGGGAGAAAAGGATGAACAAGGGAAGGCCTTATTTGCAAGTGTGGAGAGGGATGTGGGTATATTTTTGCAAAATTGCCATAGTTTCCTTCCTATCCGTCAGATATAGATCGGACGGCCTATATTGCAGGATGGCAGGCACACGATCATCACCGACTATGCTTTTTATAAGAGTAGGGATAAAATACACTCTTATAAAAACAGAGTTGGTGATGATGGTGTGCCTGCCATCCTGTAATGTAGGCCATCCTATTTATATCTGACGGATAGGAAAGAAACTATGACAATTTTGCAAAAAGGCACCCACGCACCTCTCCACATTTGCAAATAAGGCCTTCCCTCATTCATCCTTTTCTCTCACAAGATAAACTAGTCATACAAATGCATCTTGATGTTACGTGCAACGCACGGGCATCTTGCTAGTAAGAATGAAAACAAACAACAAGAAAATATTGGACGATGGTTTGAAGTCATGATCGCGGGCATAGCGGACAAGGTGGCCTTGTATTGGTATGATGAGCCGTCTGTTTTAACACACAGGAGCTGGTGTGGTGATTATACACACACGCACGCATGCACACGAACTGCATGCACGCAACACTCACACGAACACATGCACCCACGCACGCACCCAACACTCACACATACACACGTAGCCACGTGCGCACGCAACACTCACACGCACACACACACACGCATGCACACACCAGTACACCACACGACCAACACACACACTCATGCTCAAGTGCTCAACCTACACGTGCATGCGCACACATCAGGCCCTGACAGACACATACACAACCAGGTGATTCCCACGCACGGGGTGGAGTCTTGTCACGCCTGTGTAAATTTGTGTTTATCTGACCTTTTACCTATGCGAACTGACAGGTGGGACTCACAAGGAACATGGTCAATTTAACTAGTCAACATGGTGCCACACAGACTATTTGGCCGGACAACACAGTGCAATCCGATGCTGAACCGTGAGCAAGTGACCGTATAATCACCGCAAAACGTATATAGTGACCGTAATCAGCTTATTCTGAACTTCGATGAACGTATTATGCTTTTCTCTTTGTAGGCCCTCCAACACTACATCTCTACACGTTCTCGCATGTTACATCTAACAACTATGCAGTACAGCACTACTACTACACTCTAACACAATAAATCATATGTGTTCTTAGTTTTACTAGATATCATATTGTTACTTAATTATTCAGTTTGCATACATTAATATTGTCTTTGAAATGTATGGCCAGTATCATATACCGCGCGAGAAAAATCCCGCCCTTTCCTATTTAATCGAGTTTGTATGGATGGATCGTGCGAAACAGCAAAACTATAGTACTATATACAGTATAAGTGACAGTTCACTGGGTCGTCGTGTCGTGTACTCATCCGTCGTAAGAGTGGAGCACTCGCTTTCATAAATCCTCTAGTCCCTTTCGCCGACATGTGGGGCATTAAGCTATCGGTTCCACGTGCCATACTGGAATACAATGTAGAGCAGCCGTGGTGAAGCACCCAGTCATGGCGCCGGCGTAGTAATGAGCAATGAGGCATCAAATCACAAAGCTGCACCTTTCCTGCAGTTAAGTTGGAGGGACGAAGTAATAATGCTAAAAAAGAAGTTGGAGCGACGAAGCAACCATCATTTCACTCGTTGCTGAATCTGCTTCTCCCTCATCTTCTTCAAGTTAACCACGTGTTGCTTCTGCCATTGTTCTGCCTCATGTGGGAAGCGGATCTGCTTGGTAAAGCACTGACACATGGGACCGCATGTTATAAAACCGCCAGGACAACATCCCCTAAAAATAAGAAACCTCCCCCTCCATCCGTGCAGCAAAATCACCTCCTTTTTACTAATCTTGATTCTATAATTTTTTAGATCAATATAATTGAGATTTGTATATATATAGCACACAGGAGCAAAACCAAGTGGTACGGTTAAGGCCATCCATAATGTGTAGCCAAATGTGAAAATAGCTTTTGGCATCATGGGAACCATTGTGGACGGTGTTTCCAAAGCCAGAAGGATGGAACTGAATCTCCCTGATTGATTGGTTCAAGGAATAGAAACATGCAACGACTCTCCTCTTTCTCCCGTGCTTGGACGCATGTACAGTATAGAGGATAGAGTCTACTCCCCTGTCCCTTCTATCACAAATTACAAAGCAGTGAAGCGTCAAATCACAATGAAGGGATGAAGCAACCATCATTTCACTCTTCGCTGACTCCGCTTCTCCATCATCTTCTTCGAAGAAACCATCTCATCGCACTAAGATGGAGGGACGACGCTATTGTGTACGAGTAGTACTAGTACATTTACGCGTCCTTTGGTTCAACGGACTTCCTAGATGCAAATAAGGCGGTTGTCTCAGCTTGCAGGCGGCACTTGCGAACGACTTACCGTGATCTCCCTCAATGGAGTTCTCCGGCGAACGCACTTCGCCAAACCATAATGTTCGAGATATCATCGACGTCACCGCAATGGGGAAGGAAGTCAAATATAGTTACTACCTCCATTTTTTGTACACAAGGCCAGTATATCAAAATAAAAATTTCTAAAAGACCACTAATAGTAATCGAGGCAAAATTGATGGTGTTTGCCTCGTACTAGCAACCATGGACATTAATATCCCCTGCATGCATGCGGAAGTGAGAAGGTTGGTTTTCATGGCGCTGCATTAATCAAGCGATGAGGAGTGAGATGGTTAGCTCTTTGGGCTTTGGAGGAAAAATACACATTAATTGACACGTGATACGAGGATTTGTATCGATTAATCCCATGAAGGAAAACCCCACCTTTCTTTTTTAACACTAGTACTCCTAGTATGTAGTACTACATACTTATCCTGTTTGGGTCTAGGCCTTGCATTGCCATACTTCGCCACACATTTTTGCCAAGCTTGCCTAATGTTTTCAAAATGAAAAGGAGGTACACTTGCGCACGGCTGTCGTGGTGGCACCGCACCCTCACACGGTCGCTCCTGCACGCCGCGGTCGCACCGCACCCTCACATGCACAGTCGCTCATGCACCCCGCAAACCCAAACAAGGGAATGCACCCTCACTAACACGTGTTGTCGCATGTGAACAAACCAAACTCAGCCATCCTACCGCTGACACATAATTTCCGTTCATAGAGTATGTTTATCCAACCGCATGTTGGGGAGTATCCGTACGACCCGTGCCGTGGTCTGTTGGGGAAGAAGAAGAGGTGAGGAAGAAGGGTTAGGAGACGTAGGATATTCATCCAACCGCCTGAAATGGTAGGCTGGCCCAACTCAGGCGACTTGCATAACAATATATGTTTTTACTACACAGCAAAAGATCCATAAAAACAACAACATAAAGAAAAACTATCACTGCTCGTGGAACAAGACGGCATCATCGTCTTTGGCTGTCGGCGTGAACTAGCCGTAGCTACCGACGTGTGTCCCCGCACCGTGGTTGTCCTCGGCCTCCAGCTACTCATTCACGTGGAGCATGCGGGCGCTCTGCACGGATAAGAGAACCGCCCGGTTCAAGTCGAGGACGTCCGGTTCCGCCTGCAGGAGGGCCTCGATGGCAGTGGCATCCGCGCGCTCCGCGTCGAGTCGAGCCTCCGCCGCCCGGTTCAAGTCCAGGACGTACGGTTCCGCCTGCAGGAGGGCCTCGATGAGAGCGGCATCCGCTCTCTCCGTGTCAAGTTGAGCCTCTGTCGCCCGGTTCAAGTCTAGGACATCCGGTTCCGCCTGCAGGAGGGCCTTGATGGCAGCGGCATCCGCGCGCTCCACCACAAGTTGAGCCTCCGCCACCCGGTCCACATCCATGACATCCGATTCCTCCTGCAGGAGAGCCTCAATGGCAGCGGCATGCGCGCGCTCCGCATCGAGTTGAGCCTCTGCCTCTTGGTCCTCCTTTAGTATCGCCAGGTTGAACCGCTGGTCCGCCTGCACCATGGGGGACTCAGACACTGGCACGAAGTCGACGTCTATCGTCTCATACCCATCAGGGGCCTTTTGCGCTGCGACCTCCGCCATGAATAGTGAATCGGCTTCCTCCTCCTCGTAGCTTGGCTCTAGAGAACTCAGGGATTGGCCCGCCGCAAAGCGAGCTTGGGAATGGAGGTCTCTGGCGCCGACCGCCGTCGCGATTTCTGCGTGGCGCTCTGGCGTCAGCAACTTGTAGTACGTGATCTTGCGGCGCACCATGGCTTTCCAGCGAACTAGGGGACGCTTGATGCGGGCTAGGGGGTCGAAAGGTGGGGGAAGGGGCTGGAGATTAGGTGTGGTTTTAGGGTAGTGGCTGGCATAGGCTGAGCAGCGAAGGTTTTGGTGTGAATAGTGGTTCCGGTGACGACCGGTCAATCGATTTTGACTGTACATCGCTCTTGTCGCGTTCGTGTTGCAGCCCGACATGCTAGACCCTCCATGTGGCTCACCGAATGGAACGCGCTTCGTCTTGCGTTTTCGCTCGCTTGTGGGACCGCAGTTGAGAGCAAACCGACGTCCCTCCCCCTCCCTTGCCTGTGTCATTTTATGTGGAGTAAATAAAAACAGAGGGAGTATACCACGGATGAGGATCCCTGACGTGGCCGAACCCATTGAGTAACTGACATGCGGGGCCTAGCAAGCATGGGGTCCGCTAGTAAGTGACCGAAAGGGAGGGTAAGCCAGGGATACGTATGTGAAAGGAGCTTCCAATGATATAATTTTCACATTATACATCTCATGTACTATTAATCTTGTCAATAGTCAAATGCAATTTTCAAAAACGCATTAGAGCATGGTTAATAATATAGTCAGTCGATGGCTATAAGGAACTGCCATGTCATCTATAGCCATCATCTATTATATGCACTCATACAGTAGTGTGGGCTATAAGGTTAGCTATTTCCCGCAAAAAAAATTATAAGGTTGGCTATTGTATTAGTACTTTTTTCCATCTCTTTCTTCATATTTATTGTACGTATTTAACTAGGAATGCGTATATAGCTAGGCTCTTGCATGAGAGCTCACTCACCTTACTTTTTCACATCTCTCTCCTCCACATAGGTCCTATATAAATGGAAGGAGGGAGTACAACTATGAGCACTGCATACTCTAGTACAGATGTTGTTAGTACTCCACTAGTACTATTGGACAGGGAGCTTAAAAAAGTTACTATTGGACTGGCTATACGTGGCCAAATCCTAGTAGGAAGAGCATGCGCGAGAACGAGAACATTCACGTGGTTGAAAACAAATTGGAAACCATCTCGAGTACAAATCTAGGAGTACGTACGAATCTAACAATATTGATTGGGCGTTGTTGAATGTTGATACTTTTTTATCAAAGTAGAGATACTTTGACTACACATAAAACTTGTATGTAAACTAGAAAGGATAGGAGGGAGTATAATGTATGTTCAAAAATGAAACGAACATTTAATACCCTTTATATATGATTTGCGGATGCTATGATCACTGGTTCAAATTTTTGAATCCGCCTTAGGTATCACACATGCCCCCACTCGTTCTCTCTCGATTTCATCTCGGGGTCCGGAGGTCGATTCAAAGAGGACTAGGGTGGGTACAATACGTTCGTTTCACT
>NC_057797.1:234594462-234601884 GCF_018294505.1 Triticum aestivum | reverse complement strand
CTATCATAGAAACATACCAAACCTTTATCTCCTTGCACGACACGCAATTGATCTCTGAACATCAATCGATCTCGTCAACATGTGTCGGGGCATGAACCGAATGGGATGTCAAAACTAAGACGCGAAGCAACACGTAGTGGAGGCAAAGTGAAACTTCAAACGAACCATTTGTTTGTATGCATGTCGGACAAATTACAAAAAAACATTGGAAATTCAAGCATGGTCTAGGCCCACATGCGAATGATACTCGGCGGAATGTTCAAATGAGGCATGCGGGAGGATGGACTCGATCGGAGGGGGTGACATGGTCGATGGAGAAGAGGGTTGGAGAGGAATGAGAAATAAGCAAACGCCACATGATTATACTTGAACGACTCAAATAAACAATAAGTTGTCTCGCTTGGCCTACATATGAAAGGCCTAATGTGCAACGCGAAGCACAGACGCTCGAATATGGCCGGGAAAACAGGGAAACCAACATGTGGGGCACACCTTTCGGGACGACATAGTGCAAACTAGTCCAATGGAGGAGCTGGCCCACAACGTCCTCGCCACCGGCAACCGTTCATGTCGGTCGTGGGGGGCAACAACGTGGCGCAGCTCCAGCACCGCCTCTGGACACGACAACCACGGTGAGCGACACGCTCATCGTTGCTAGACATGGTCGGTTTCAGTGTGCCGAGGGTGGCGTTAGTGTTGTGGCACGACCAACAATATGTTTGGTTTGTGCCCAAGGTTGCCCCATCAAATCATTGGGTAGCCAAAATTTTGGTTGAGGTTTTCGTTTCCCATATTTGGCCGACATCGGCAAGAAAAATGAACTAGAGTTGGCTAGAGTTCATTGGCATGCCCCAAAAATGGCAACCATCCATTTTTGGGTTATGACCAAAACCTCAAAAAAATGGCAACCATCCAAACAAAGACCAATCTTTGGGTCATGACCAAAATTTTGGTAAGGTGCACTTTGGCCACAATCCAAACACACCCCAACACCCGGCTCGTCGAGGATGCACGGGGCGTCGGGACGCGTCCGCAGAGTGGTGCAGCGCGGCCAACTACATCCTCAGGACCTGAGACCATGCCGGGTCGTCTTGCTTTTTCAATGACATGCGTCGATCGCATGTGAGCAAAGGGAATCTCCAACGTTGCCACGACCGCAGCTGACTACCCTGGCACACCAAAAACCCTCGTCCCTCACGCCGTCGCACGGTGCGTTCCCAGCCGGCGCCAGTTGCCCGCATTCATGTCGTTCGTTCGTATGCCGTCGTTAAGAGGCTCGGTGCCCGAGGAACCAACTCTGGCGACTTAATGACGCACCAGGACGCTTGGCCTCACCGGAATGCGCTACTTAAAGCAGCAACGCCCAGCTAACCTCCACACCATAGCACATCGTCCTCCTACCTGGCACCACATCCGCCATGACCGCAAGCGCGAACGCTCTGCGGGAGAGCTTGTCTTCGGGGATGGAGCTCGAGGTCGCCGCCCTCGCTCAAGTCGCTGCATAAGTGGTGGCCACGGTTGCGGCCGACGATGGGAGCACCGTCAGCCATGCGTCCTACTTGCCGTCGTCCAACGTCCAGCACCGCCGAGCTCGGGGACTCCTTCGAGGATGAGTAGGGCATGGGAGGCGGCAGGGCATGGTGTGCCAACTGGCCGGTCCGTCTCCCGTGTTGTACTTTTCCTCGCCGGAGACCACATCTTCACTTCACGGGTCTTGAACCCCGCCCCCGTACATGGAGATCGTAGATGGAGGACGTCGGTCGCCGCTGTAGAATAGGTTTAGGGTCGGGTTTCTTTTATTTTTCTATCCTATAGAAGTTCGAAATGTAATGAAAATCTGCCGTGTTTGCATTAATCTCGTCCGGTGTATATGAACTTTCACAATAATATAGTATATTGTAGGAGTACTAGAAAGATGCCCGTGCGTTGCACGGAAGATCAAGATCTTGTGGAAGAAAAGGATGAACGAGGGAAGGCCTTATCTGCAAATGCACATTCATGCATTTCATATTTTTCTACATCTACGGGAACCTACGAAAGGGTTAACATAAATTGCCTCTCTCTCTCCTCCCCTGATTTTCATGGTGGTGGGTGAGGGAGTCCTGGATTAGGGGGTCCTCGGACAGCCGGACTGTTGGATTATGAAGATACAAGATTGAAAACTTCGTCCCGTGTCCGGGTGGGACTCTCCTTTGCATGGAAGGCAAGCTTGGCAATTCGGATATGTAGATCTCCTCCCTTGTAACCGACTCTGTGTAACGCTAGCCCCCTCCGGTGTCTATATAAACCGGAGGGTTTAGTCCGTAGGACAACAATAATCATAATCATAGGCTAGCTTCTAGGGTTTAGCCTCTACGATCTCGTGGTAGATCAAATCTTGTAATACTCATATCATCAAGATCAATCAAGCAGGAAGTAGGGTATTACCTCCATCGAGAGGGCCCGAACCTGGGTAAACATTGTGTCCTCTGCCTCCTGTTACCATCCTCCTTAGACGCACAGTTCGGGACCCCCTACCCGAGATCCGCCGGTTTTGACACCGACATTGGTGCTTTAATTGAGAGTTCCAATGTGTCGTCACCATAAGGTTTGATGGCTCCTTCGATCATCGGGAATGATGCAATCCAGGGCGAGGTTTTTCTCCCCGGACAGATATTCGTATTCGGCGTCTTCGCACAGCGAGCCAACTTGCTTGGCCATCTGGAGCAGATCGAGAGCTACGCCCCCGGCCGTCAAGTCAGGTTTGGAAACTTAAACTATAATGCCGACATCCGCGGAGACTTGATCTTCGATGGATTCGAGCCCATGTCAAGTGCGCCGCACTGTCACGACGAGCATGACTTAGCTCTGCCGCCGGACGGTGTTCGGGAGATCACACATGTTGCTACTCCGGCCCTCAATCCGGAGCAGATCATGCCGTCCGGGGACGGGTGCATGGACCCCGCCATGGAGGCTACACACCTAGCGGCGATAGAGCCGAATACTGGCTTCACCCCCTATGAGACCTGTGTTGCCGGACCATTGGATTCATCCCCGGCAACAGGCTCCGAACCACCTACGTCTGTGCCTATCGAATCCAATTGGGCAACGATCATAGAGTTTACCTCCACAGATATCTTTCAGCACTCACCCTTGGGCGACGTGCTAAATTCATTGAGGTCTCTCTCCCTGTCAGGAGACCCTTGGCCGAACTATGTCTGGCTTGAGTGGGAAGAGGACGACGAAGAAATTCATTCCCCACCCACCACCCACTTAATAGCCATTGTCGACGACTTAACCGACATGCTTGATTTTGACTCTGAAGACATCGACGGTATGGATGACGATGCAGGAGAGGAACAGGAACCACCACCCGCAGGGCACTGGACAGCCACTTCATCACACGATATATACATGGTGGATACACCCAAAGAAAAGAATGGCGAGGAACGAAAGGATGCAGCTGAGGATAATTCCCTCGAGAAGCAACCAAAGAGACGACGTAGGCGCCGCTCCAAATCCTGCCTCGGCAAAAACAGCGATAACAGCGCAAGAAAGAATAATACCCCGGTCGACTCCAAAGCAAACGACGACCACATGGACCCAGCGGCAGAGTAGGATGAACCAGCGGTCGGCGAACATAGTACGGAGCCGCTGTCCGATCACGGCGACGCCGAGGGTAAAGCTCATCAACCTGTCTCCGGAGAGGAGAACAGTCCAGACGATGCTGCACACATCATCCCGGAAAGGCACTTGGAGCAAGAGGAGCTCCATAGAAGGCTTATTGCCACCGCGAGGAGTCTGAAGAAGCAGAAGCAATGGCTTAAGGCCGTGAAAAATACACTCAATAGTAGATGGAACAAAGTGCTCGACACTGAAGAAAAGTACGGTGGCAGCCACCACACAAAGAGCTATCCAAAGCGCAAGGTGCTGCCCGAATTCGATGATGAGGCTTTAGAGCCTATACAGCCGAAAAATAAAATGGCCGATCAGCAGGATTGACCACCCCGTGGCCGCGATTGGGCGGCTAACGATGTCGCACATGAGTCAGCACACGATTTACGTGAGGACTTGCACCAAAAAGCTGGTATGACCAGGTCCATCTACGGATCTAGGAAGCGCGCTCCGACACAGAATCAAAACCGAACACTACAACCGTCAGAATGCCATGACATATCCAAATACAGGGGTGCCGCGCACCCCCTATGCTTCACCGATGAGGTTCTGGATCACTAATTTCCAGAAGGATTCAAACCCGTGAACATAGAAGCATATGACGGAACGACAGACCCTGGGGTCTGGATTGAGGACTTTATCCTTCATATCCACATGGCTCACGGAGATGATCTCCATGCCATCAAATACTTACCCCTCAAGTTGAAAGGACCAACTCGCCACTGGCTGAAGAGCCTCCCCGAAAACTCAATTGGAAGTTGGGAAGAGCTCGAAGATGCTTTTAGGGCTAATTTTCAAGGGACCTATGTCTGACCTCCGGATGCAGATGATTTAAGTCATATAATTCAATAGCCCGGAGAGTCAGCCCGAAAGCTTTGAAACAGATTCCTCACTAAGAAGAATCAAATTGTCGACTGCCCGGATGCCGAAGCCTTAGCGGCTTTCAAACATAGTGTATGGGACGAATGGCTCGCCAGACACCTTGGATAGGAAAAACCGAGGACAATGGCAGCCCTAACAATCCTTATGACCCGCTTTTGCGCGGGCGAAGATAGTTGGCTGGCCCGTAGAGGCACCAGCAACCCAGGCACATCCGAAGTCAGGGATGGCAATGGAAAACCACGACGCGATAAAAGCAACCGTCGAAACAATGAAGACAGCCCAGACAACACGGCTGTAAATGCCATATTCAGGAGCTCTCGACCCGCTCAACGGAAAAAGCCATTTAAAGGCAGCAGCGATGGACCGTCCAGCCTAAACAAGATTCTAGACAGATTATGTCAGATTCATGGAACCTCCGACAAACCCGCAAATCACACCAACAGAGAATGTTGGGTCTTCAAGCAGGCCGTCAAGCTAAATGCCGAACACAAGGGGAGGGAGACACCAAGCGAAGACGAGGATGAGCCTCGCCAGCCGAACACTGGGGGGCAGGAAAAAAATTCCCACCGGAGGTCAAAACAGTGAACATGATTCACGTAACGAAGAGGAGGAGCAAACGCACACTCTAAGATGTATGCATCGTGGAGCCCTCTACCCCAAAGTTCAACCCTTGGTCGGCCTGCCCGATCACTTTTGGTTGCGGGGATCACCCGACTAGTATCCGGCACGGAGGATCAGCTGCCTTGGTACTAGACCCAATAATTGACGGATACCATCTCACCCGAGTCCTTATGGACGGCGGCAGTAGTCTTAATCTGATATATCAGGACACAGTCTGCAAAATGGGGATAGACCCGACAAGAATCAATCAAAGCAATACTATCTTTAAAGGAGTAATACTAGGCCCAGAGGCCCGCTGCACAGGCTCTCTAGTATTTTAGGTTGTATTCGGTTCTCCTGACAACTTCCGAAGTGAAAAGTTAACCTTCGACATCGCTCCATTCCGAAGCGGCTATAAAGCACTACTCGGAAGAACGGCCTTTGCTCGTTTTAATGCAATACCGCATTACGCTTATCTTAATCTTAAGATGCTCGGTCCATGTGGCATCATCATAGTTAGTGGAAACACAGAACGTTCCTTACGTGCGGAAGAATGTGTGGCGGCTTTAGCAGCCGAACACTAAACGCCCTCTCCAACCATAATAAACGATCGGTCGTCAAGACCGCGGACACGGCTAGACGAGTCCGGCGCACCACTAGCTGTAACAGCTCAGATAAACCTAAGCCTGGGTCGATGGATATACCCCCATAGGTGGTGCTAGGGGCTTCCCACATGTAAAAAGGACTACAGTTCGGCTCGATCTTATTTAGATTGAATTTTAATGGTTTATTAAGACTAACCAATTTTTCGCACGAAAACTTTCAGCCTGGGCTTTTCCCTCTTATAGATGATCATCGTGCTACACCCTTCCAGGATACGGCACAACGGAGACACAAGCGCAGACGTGCAGCAGGGCCCTGTTCAAAGGTTTCTTCTTAGATTAAGACCCCGTGTAAACCTTTTTCTATCTCTTGTTGCTTCACACCCTCAGGATACTCAACATAACCAAGAGGGATGCTGGCGTTATTGACATTTCGTCACATCACACTAATGCACGTACCTGGAAATTCAGGGCTTATTATCGAGGGTGTTACTCAGCCCAGTATACGTTGTAAAGACTGAATACCTTAGGGAGTGTTCGGCGTCGCGAGTTTGGCCTTATATGCATCAGCTCCAAATCATGTCTTTGGTTAATAGTTGGGTTTGCCCGGCTCCCGTGTTTTGCTACCTTACGTTACGCTCTATCGGCTAAGGTGGCACCGGGAGAACTATTGCGAGTGTGCCCTGGTTCATCTGGATGAGCACATCAGTAGAGAAAGCCGAAAAATAATTGTCATGATAAAGCGCGAGATTGGTCAACCACTCGAGGACTCAATGGAATCTTCGCGATTCCTCCGCATTAACGAAGGACCGGTTTCCCGGTCATGTATGCATGCGCACCGTATTCAGATAAGCGCGGAAGTACCTAGGGCTATATAGTAGCCCCACTGTCAAACTCCTATGGCTAAGTGAAAGTGTTAAAGCAATATAGTCTGGTTGCCTTGTTCGCCGCGCTATCACCTCCTTAATGGACCAAGACATTGGATCAAGTGTGAATACGCGCTTTTCTGAACACCCCCGCATTATATGCGTGGGGGCTGAAGCCGACGACTGCAAACTTTCAGGTTATATACATACATAAAATGGACGCACAGGAGCCATCATAATATGTAACATCCCAAAATTCTAAATTTTGGAATGTTATAAATAAATAGATAGATTTGATTGATTGATTGATTGCGTGAATTGAGTGAGATTCGAATTCTTTTGAAAGTTAAATGAGAGGGAATAAAAGGACTTTCCCAAACTTTCATATTGGTTTTCTGATCTTCGTGAATTCAAATTCTTTTCAACACAAAACCCCGGAGAGAAGATGACATGACTTCTTCCATTTATTTAAATGACAAGGGGTGTTGAGAATATTTGAATTTCATTTGGAAATATTCCAATTCTGAAACTTTATGCGACTCAATGATTTTCACGAGAGAAGATAAAATGACTTCTTCAAATTATATGAAATATGAGTTGGGAGTTTCAAAGAATTAAATTCAAAGCCCCTTTGAATTTATTTTCAATTTGGAATAGATCATCATGCATATTTTATTTTCTTGCATTTTGGTCGATCCTAGAAATTTCACGCAACTCAAGGACCTTCGGAGAGAGTTGGAGATTTCGTTATTTTCTTATTTGAAAGTTTTCTCGAATTTGAAAAGAGGATCATTTGATTTATTTATTTCATCTTCAAT
>NC_057797.1:234586320-234593609 GCF_018294505.1 Triticum aestivum | reverse complement strand
CCAACCCCGCGCCCTAGTGCCGCCACCGCCGCCATGCGTCACCGCGCCGCCGCCGCCCTGCGTCAACGCCGCCGTCGCCGCCGTTCGCCGGAGGTACCGCGCCGCGTCTCTTCTTTCCCTCGGTTCGGTTTTTCTTATAAACCGTTCCGATTCTTTTCTTCTCTACCGATTCGTTTTCTTTCCGATTTTTCGCTAAACCGTTCCGGTGTTCTAGATCGGTTTTTCGTTTCGATCTCTTTTCCGAAAACCCTAGATTGGTTTTCATTCTTCTTTCGGACCATTCGTCTCAACGAACGTGATCACCGATTATTTCCCGGTTAACGACGTCTGTTCGTATAACCGTTCTTCTTTTTCTTCTCGTCGGATTTATTCCGCGATCGCGATCTCAGATCCGATCTTCGTTCTAGTTTATCTTCTCGCTCGTTTATCGGAATCAGGTGATTCAAGCGCCTGGAGTTTCATCTCGAAACCGCCGTTTCGTCTAATCAACTTGAACAAGCTTTTGCTACAGTAAAATTTTGACCTAGATTCAACTTGCTAGAACCGAGTTGTTTTCTTCCGCCGTTTGTTTTTCGTCGTTTGTTCGGCTCATTCTTTCTTTGCAACCGGAGTTCTTAAGTTGAACTTTCTGGTTCGTTCTCTTGTTCGATTTTTCCCTGTGCATTAGATGAGTGCTTATTGTACGCTTGTTGCTTGTCTACGATAGATTGACCGGAGTATGACGATTAGATCTATCACGAGTTTGAGTGCGAATCATCTTCATCAACATTGCAGGCAAGTAACACTTGATCATATCTTTCCTACTACCCAGTTTTATTGCATTAGATCAAACCCTCAAACACTTGCATTGTTTAGGATCTAAATTAAATTGTGGGATTGGGAAGTAGAATTGAGGTAGTACCTATTACCTGTTTATTATCAAACCCTTGGGAGTTACTTCTACGTTTGCTTATTATGCCATGCTATGCTAGTAGACGTGGATCTGGTTTTGAGAGTATCCATGACAGATGTGAGATTGTTAATTAATGGTTTACTTAAGGTGGCAACTTAAACACACATCTGGGTGGATTGAGGCACCTGGTTATTCTAGGATTGCCTGTCTAGGCACCTGGGTAATCCAGGACTTGCCTGTTTTATTTTGGACCGCCACCCAGGCTCAAAGGGATCATAAGATCTTTCATGCTAGAAACTTCCGTGTGCAGCCACATGCTACTATGGGCTCTAGCATAGTTGACTAAGTTGTGCGAACTCTTACGGGGTGGACTAGCAGATGTAGGGGATGTAGGTGTACCGGTTTACCCCACATGTAAGGTGCTAGTGCTTCTGAAAGACTATGTCTCGGTCATCCGTTTCTCAAACACCATGTAGTGCGAGAAAACAAACGGAGGCGATCGAGTCATGTGGGGAAAAGTGCGCAAACCTCTGCAGAGTAACAAACTAATCATGATTAGCCGTGTCCCCGGTTATGGACATCTTGAGTATCTAGTACTTGAATATCATTGTGAATCTCAACATGTTACTTCTAATTAATGTTGTTGGGTTTTAATGAGTACTTTTAATTGGGATTGAGGATGTTGTCAACCATTCTCAATGTTTAACAACCACCATGATAGTTAAATAAATTTTATTCCTTTGAAGTAGGGAAAAAATTGGCTTTTCGCAAAACTGTAACCATAGAGCCTTACCACCAGCCATAATGCATGTAGTATAGGCTTATTGTTTCATTACTCTCTATGTGTTACTTTGCCAGCATATTCCATGTGCTGACCCGTTTTCGGGCTGCAACGTTAATGTTGCAGACTTTTCAGACGACGAGTAAGTGGTACGTTAGGGTTACGATTTCCTATACTCAACTTTGCCGTTGGTGTTGATGGGAATCCACAACCTTGTTGCTTCCGTTATATTAAGGATTGAGGTAATAGTTTTTACGTTACTTTATACATGTGATTTACCTCTGTTATAAATCCTTCGAGTACTGTGTGTGTCAGCATACTGATCCAGGGATGACACATAAGCACAGAGACTTGATCCATTCGGGTCGGGTCGCTACAAGATGGTATCAGAGCACATGTTGACTGTAGGACGTGACCCTAGAAAATGACAAGCCCATAGGAAAGATTTTTCTCTACAACTTCATTTTCAAAAAGATCTTTTACCTCTCTTCTCTTCTGAGTTTATTCAAATATTCCTTTTTTAGTGAGACCATACCCCTTTTCCCTTTTGACCACTCGAAGATTTGACTGATGAGACCACTCCAAGGAGACAAGATATCGGACAACTAAGACCATTTGGAATGAAGAGGATTTTACCGTGTAAATGGAAACTACAACTGTTGAAGACTCCGAAGACTTGGAGAATTTGAAGGCTCTGAAGAATTCCCAAATTTGTATGACCCAGGAAGGCTACCTTTATGGAACCTGGCAGACTATGGAAGTTATCAATACCGAGATCAAGGTGTAACGGAGAAAGACCGGAGCATGGAGAGTTAGTAACTCAAAGTTTTGTCAAGAGAACCCTAAGGCAGGAGTTATTAACTCATGGAAATGACAAGAGCAAAAAAACACGGCTATCCATGATGTTATCGCCCGCCTATGCTATTGTCACCGTGCGGAGTTAAGCATGCAGATGCATGGAAGGATTGGATGGTAGAAAGCTGATGGAGCATCTATCTGCAAACGTTGGAGTGTTAACCTTATCTGGTGTATTCACCAGGATCTGGAGTGTTACATCAGGAAGTTAAGATGGACCTACAAGAAGCAATATTTGACAATAAGGCAATTGGTGAAGAACTCAGGACCCAGAAGCTGAAAGTAGACAAGATGAAGGAGCAAAACATCGAGATACCGGAGATTTGACAGTAACTGAAGGACAGTAGGATCATGGATCATGTCAAGGATGTTGAAACCGGTAGTTGGAACGTAACTCCAGAAATATTGAAGGACGTCGCGAGAGACTTCGCGTCAACAGAGATGATCTGGCAAAAGAACTTGAGCAGGACAAGCACGATTGGAAGAAGCCATCGGAGACATGAACATGACTTGAAGAGTTTGACGACTTTGAAGATCTATTGACCTTTAGAAGACCAAACCCCTGTTACATACATACGTTAGATGCGACGATTGTGAGCTGTCATTTGTTTGATGTTTTTCCGACAGCCACAATAAAATCTGTCTTTTCAAAACTTTTTTTTTGTATTGAGTGCATCCCTCTCGATCTCTCTTATCCCACCCCAAACCCATGGACCCAATAGAGGATGAATGGAGATGAGCTTGTACTCTCTGGACCGATGAGTCAATGGGAGATGGACCGATGGATTCAGAACATGAGGATCACATGGAGAATAACCCTATAGCCGGAAAGGATATGACCCAGCATGCTCTTCAATGCTTTGAAAGAGGTGCTGCTACTTGGTGGAGGATGTACCAAACCATCAACAGATGACAAGGAGTAACTACTTGGGAAGAATTTAAGTTGACTTTGCTAAAGTCTCGGTTTGTGACCCAGAAGTTGAAGCCTTATGGAAAAGATATGAAGAAACCTTGTGCATACAAGCTCTGTGGAGAAATAGGACACAACCATAAAGAAAAGAAGGACGAATACCCTCATAAGTAGAGGATTATCAAAGGAGTTAGCCGAGGATTTTCAGGGAACTTCGATTGGAGATTGTTCCCAAAGGTTTTGTTGCAGCAATGGAAGTTCAGTTTACATTGTTGGAAAAGATCCGTGAAGCTCAGAAGGATGACAAAGAGATTGCTGAGGTAAAAGAGAGGATGAGCAAAGGAAAGGCCAAAGGTTTTCATAAGGATGAACACGACACCTTATGGTTTGAGAATAGTGTATATGTGCCAATAATGCAAAGATCAGGAAGTTAATACTTCAGGAGGCTCATGACTCACCATACTTGATTCGCCCTGGAAACACCAAGATGTATTTGGATTTGAAGGAGTGTTTCTGGTGGACTGGTATGAAGGAGGATATTACGGAGTATGTAGTCGTAAGTGATGTATGTCAGAGAAAGTAAAAGCAGAGCATCAGAAGTCAGCAGGATTATTGCAGCCTATGCTAATACCTGAATGGAAGCAGGATAAGCTTGGCATGGATTTCATTACCAGATTTCCCAGAACCCGAACGGGATATGATTCTATCGGGGTAATAGTTTATTCGCTTGATCAAAGTGGCTCGCTTTATCCCAGAGAAAACCACCTATACAAGTGCGAAGTTGGCCAAGATATATATTTGAGAAAGGATCGTATGTCTGCAGGGAGTTCCGAGGACCATCGTAGAGGAACGCAGTTTACCTCAAAGTTTTGGAATCAGCTGCACCAGACTTTGGGTACTAGGCTAGAGTTCAGTACAACCTTTCATCCGCAGACAGATGGATAAATCAAGAGAGTCAATCAGATTTTGGAGGACATGTTGAGAGCGTGTGCGCTAGATTATGGATCTAGTAGTGATGATAATTTACCTCACGCGGAGTTTCTCATTCAAGAATAGCTACCAAGTCAGTTTGAAGATGGCCCCTTTTTGAAGCTTTGTATGGGAGAAAGAGCCAGACACCGTTGATGTGGGATGAAGTTGGAGACCGTCAGTTGTTTGGACCAAATGTGATCAAGGAGTCAGAAGAGAATGTTAAGTTGATTCGAGATAGACTGAAGGTAGCTCAGTCCAGGTAGAAGAGTTATGCAGACTTAAAAACGCAAGGAGGTAGTCTATGAAATTGGAGATAGAGCATGTCTTCATGAGTTCCCTCTGCGAGGAGTTAAACGGATTGGAGTTAAGGGACAGTTAGCCCCGAGGTTTGTAGGACCATACCGAGTTTTGGAGCGTATGGAGAAGTGGCCAACAAGTTGGAGTCACCCGAAGGACTGTCAGGAGTTCAAGATGTGTTTTACGTTTCCCAGTTTAAGAAGTGCCATGCAGAGATGGCCAATATTCCCCTATAAGGACGCTTGACCCTGGAAAGGATAATGATGTTCCACGAAGTGGAGTATGGATTTCATAAGTATAAGTTTTATCACGGTATGTGGGACATCCCACGAGGATGAAGAGATGAATTACTATTGGATATAAAGGAGGTATGATGTTGGAAATATGGATCAATGGAAACTCCATGAAGAGTCTGAGTAATCATGTCCCCGTTTGGTGCAAATATAAGGAAAAGAGATAGTACATTTGGATGGATTTTAAGTATGCTAGGAAGTTGGATGTTGGGATAATGATCAGTTGCCCAGATGATGAGTTCAAGATTTGCAAGTGATGAGATGGGCCATAACCCACAGGCCCCAGGACCTGCCAAGAAGCAAGCACACTCTTGCTGAAGGAAAAACCCTGGAAGAAGTTACGACTTGTATCAACCGACGATTCTATAGGAGTTTACGCAAAACCTGAAAGTGGTGAAGGAACGATAGATGGTTGTTTGGCTTGCAGAATCTATGGTTTTTCCGAACTTGGTTCATCGACAAGAGAAATTCTGCAATGCTTGTGAGGTTGACTGAGTGTTAGTATGCGAGATTCGCTAAACTGTATACATGGTAATGATTTGGGTGCGGGATGGATTGATCACCATACCGACTTACTCTTATTATTCGCCTTGCTATATGGGATGGTAAATCTGAGTGACTTACCTATAGTAGAGAGACGACGATATTAAACCTTGTTAAACCCTAGAATGGTATAGGTATTTTTTCCCTTGTACACGGCAGCTGTGCCAACCGTAGGTTATACGGTGAGGATCACACAGACCCATTTCCTGCAGGAGAAACCATAAATTGTTGACCGCCATGAGATATCGATAGTTGTTTAGTCTTGGCGCCAGACCGTCAGCTAAGAAGACCCAATTTCAGAATAACCTCACCAAGATGAAAGGACATAAGAATTAAGGAAAAGGTTATGCCACTACCGAAAGAGCCCAGAGAAGGATTTATCCTGAAGATCTGAGAAGACCGACACTGTTAACAATATGGATGGAGTATATGAGTATTGATGGAGTTGTAACGATGTTTCTAAGGGTGGTAGCATCCCAGACCCCGGAGACGATTGATGAATTTGAGGAGACCCCAAACCCTAACCTTTTCTTTCTAGCCTCTCCGAATCTCGAGGACGAGATTCATTTTAAGGGTGGTAGTTTGTAACATCCCAAAATTCTAAATTTTGGAATGTTATAAATAAATAGTTAGATTTGATTGATTGATTGATTGCGTGAATTGAGTGAGATTCGAATTCTTTTGAAAGTTAAATGAGAGGGAATAAAAGGACTTTCCCAAACTTTCATATTGGTTTTCTGATCTTCGTGAATTCAAATTCTTTTCAACACAAAACCCCGGAGAGAAGATGACATGACTTCTTCCATTTATTTAAATGACAAGGGGTGTTGAGAATATTTGAATTTCATTTGGAAATATTCCAATTCTGAAACTTTATGCGACTCAATGATTTTCACGAGAGAAGATAAAATGACTTCTTCAAATTATATGAAATATGAGTTGGGAGTTTCAAAGAATTAAATTCAAAGCCCCTTTGAATTTATTTTCAATTTGGAATAGATCATCATGCATATTTTATTTTCTTGCATTTTGGTCGATCCTAGAAATTTCACGCAACTCAAGGACCTTCGGAGAGAGTTGGAGATTTCGTTATTTTCTTATTTGAAAGTTTTCTCGAATTTGAAAAGAGGATCATTTGATTTATTTATTTCATCTTCAATAATTTTTCCGTTATCAAAAATATAAGAGAGGGAATAATATGACTTTCCCAAAGTTAGGAAAAAAATGAAGATCTAATGGATAAATCAATTTTGTTTTCCGATGTTTATTCGCATTTTATTTGGATAGGGAAAAAAATGTGTGTTTTCAAAAATTGCTTTCTAGGTCCCGAGTAAAGTTCATTTTGTTCGGCTCATTTTTAGGAGTCGGAGAAAATTTACTTTATTAGATTTTGAGATCGTTTAGATCTCGTTTTGTTTTTTTTCCGAGCGCGGAACAGTTTTAGAAAAAAAAAAGAGAGAGAGAGAGCTCCAGCGACTTGGGCCTAAGGCCCAAGCCACCGAGCCAGCCAGGCCAGAGGCCATCGCGCGCCACGCCCAGGGAGGAGCCGCACCAGGCGCAAGGCGCCAGGGAGCCGCCATCCTTTGTGGATTCCTAGTAGGATTCATCTACTTTCGTTTTTTTTCTAGATCTTTTCCCTCTTTTGTTTCCTAATCCTAGTCTATTTCTTGTCCCCTACCCCAAGCAAAACCCTCCCCTCCCCAATATAAATACCCAAGCACCCCCCCCCTCTAAACACATCAAACC